>NW_014577170.1:187924-197480 GCF_000485595.1 Priapulus caudatus | reverse complement strand
GATTTACATTGCATGATTAGCTAGAACTAGGCTGGCAGAGAGAACATTACGTGAGTGGTTATACTTTTTGCGCTACCTGCTCTCGGGCATGAGTGCATATTAAAGATGGTTAAAGAGCTTTTCCGTTCTGTCACGCGAGCGCTGGGATACTAAACAATTAACACGCCTAAAACGTTCACCATCATTGTCGCCGACAGTCGGTTGCCAGTGTGTTTAGAGACGCGGATGTTTGGCGTGCGGCTCTAAGATGAATGGGAAAGAGGGAGAGAGAGGAGAGATGGACGAGCGGTGAGGCAGAGTAAGAGGAGACGAGAGGGGGATAAGAGTGAGAGAGTAGAGGTGGGGGAGGGAGATGAGAGAGGGGGAGATAGAGGTGGAGAGCGAGAAGAGGAGAATGGAGAGAGATGAAGAGGGGAGGGAGAGAGAGAGGAGGAGAAGAAAGTGTAGAGAGAGAGAGAGGAGAGGGAGATGAGAGAGAGGGAGGCGATGTAGAGAGGAATTGGAGTAGAAGATGTGAGAGGCAGAGTGAGAGAGCAGGAGCGATGAGAGTTGAGAGAGGAGAGGATGCGGGTGGAGGCGAGGCGAGATAGATGGGAGGGCGAGTGTAACCGAGAGAGTGCATAAGAGAGGGATGAGATGAGGAGGAAAGAGAAGAGTGGGAAGGGGAAGAGATGAGGGGAGAGAGAGAGAGAAAGAGAGAGAGAGAGAGAGAGAGGGAGAGAGAGAGAGAGGGAGAATGGAGGAGGGGGTTTATCCGTACACGAAACACGCCGAGAGTTATTTTCCCGTCGCGTGTCACAACGTTTCGCGGTCATTCTTCTTGAGAAGTGATAAAGAGATTTTGCCGCTCTCTCTCTCCTCTCTCTCTCTCTCTTTTTCTTCTCTTTTCTCTTCTCTCTCTCTTCTCTCTCCTCTCTCTCTTCTTCGCTCTCTCTCTTTCTCTCTCTACCTCTCCTCTCTCTCTCTATCTCTCTCTCTTCTCTCTCTCTTCTCTCTCGTCTCTCTCTTCTCGCTCTTCTCTGCTCTCTCCTCTCTCTCTCTCCTCTATTCTTTCGCTTTCTCGCTCTCTCGCCTCTCTAGCTCTTCTCGCTCTCTCGCTCTCTCGTCTCTCGCTCTCTCGCTCTCTCGCTCTTCTCGCTCTCTCGTCTCTCGCTCTTCGCTCTCTCGTCTCTCTCGCTCTTCGCTCTCTCGCTCCTTCTTTATCTCTCTCTTTCTCTCTCTCTCCTCCCCTTCTCCTCCGGCTTCCTTTCTCCCTCCCCCCCCCCCCTCCTTCCTCCCCTCCTTCTCCTGCCCTGTTTTCTTTTTCCTTTTCTCTTTCCCCCTTTCTCATTGCTTCCCCTTCCGCCTTCCCCCTCCTCTCTCTCTCTTCTCCCCCCCTTCGTTCTCTCCCTCCCTCTCCGCACCCCCTTTCTTCTTCCTCCTCTTTCCTCCTCCACTCTTTTTTCTTCCCCTCCTTTCTTCTCTCTCCCCCTCCTCCTCCTCCCCCCTTCTTCCTCCTCTCCTCTGCCTTCCCTGGCGCTCGCTGCTCCGCCTCTTATCGCGTGGCCCCATTCTTCCCTCTTCTTTCCTTCCTCTCCTCCCTCCACCTTCCCTCCTCTCCTCTCTCCGTCTCCCCTCTCCTTTCCTCTGCCTCCGCCTCCTCCTCTTCCCGCTCTCTCCTCCTTTCCTCCTTCCCTCCTCTCACCCTTCTCCTCTACTCTACCGCCCCCCCCGTCCTTCTCCTCTCTCCCCTCTCCTCCTTCGCCTCTTCTCTCTTCCCGCTTCCTCCTTCCTCCCCTTCTCTTTCTCTTTCTCTTTATTTATATATCTTTCTATCTATTCGACTCGCTCTTTTTCTCTTTCTCTCTTCTCTCGTCTCTTTCTCTTCTCTCTCTCTCTTCTCTTCTCTCTATCTCTCTCTCTTCTTCTTTCTTTCTCTTTCTCTTCTATCTCCTTCTCTATCTAGCTATCTATATATCCATCTATCTGACTCTCTCTTTCTCGCTTTCTCTTTTTCTCTCTATCTCTCTATTCTCTCTCTCGTCTCTCTCTCTCTCTCTCTCTCTCTCCTCTCTTCGTATCTCTCTTCTCCTCTCTATCTAGATGTCTGATAATATCTTTTACTCTGAGACTCTCTCTTTCTCTCTTTCTCTCTTTCTCTCTTTCTCTCTTTCTCTCTTTCTCTCTTTCTCTCTTTCTCTCTATCTCTCTCTCTCTCTCTCTCTCTCTATCTCTATCTCTCTCTTGCGTGTTTAGGCTCGCGTGAGTAAGTAAGCATCGCAGCGCGTGCACACACGCCGCGTGTTTTAACCGCACCGCACATGATGCTATTGTAGATAAGACTGAGAAGAGGCTGCAGAAGCGCAACGACAGTCTGAAGAACTTCACTTACCAGCGACGCGACATCATGCGCGAGATCTACGCGGCCATGAACAGCACCAGCTTCATCGGCGTGTCGGTACGCGGCGACGATGACGACTACGATGACGATGATGACGACGATGACGATGACGACTACGATGCCAATTACGCCGTTAGCGATGATGACGATGACAACGACGACGATAACAATGACGACAATGAAGACGATGACGATGCCGATGATGATGACGACAATGATGACGATGACAATGCTGATGACGATGATGACAACGATGACGTCGTTGACGATGGTGATAGTGACGTGGATATAGCGATTAGTTGGATCGCATTAGATAGTTATGGATATTGGTGGATTGTTTGATGGTAGGTGGTGTGGCCGCATTGTAATTCATCGAGAGATGTTATAAAGTAGCCCATATAGCTAGACAGGATACTAATGATGATCAATAGATGGCTAAGAACTGCTAGCTTCCTAGCTAGCTGGTTCAGCGCCGCTCTTGTAATAGGTTGCTCGTGTTTACAGGGAAACGTCACCTTCTCACAAGCTGGTGACCGTATTGCCCTGACACAGTTGGAACAGATGATCAGTAAGTGAAGAATATATAACCAAGATTACTTAAAGAACTATATATATATATATCTTATATTATATATAATATTATATATATCTTATATATATGTGGTGTGTGTGTGTGTGTGTGTGTGTGTGTGTGTGTGGTGTGTGTGTGTGGTGGTGGTGTGTGTGTGTGTGTGCGTTGTTTGTGTTTGTGTGTGTGTTGTGTGTGTCGTGTGGTGTGTGTGTTGCTGTGTGTGTGTGCGCCGCGCCGCGCGCGCGTTGTGTGGTGTGTGTGGTGTGTGTGTTGCTGTGTGTGTGTGTGCTCGTAGTGTGTGTGTATGTAGTGTGTGTGTGTGTGTGTGTTTGTGTGTGTGTGTGTGCGGCGTGTGTGTGTGCGTGTGTGTGTGTGTGTGTGATGCGTGGCGTGCGTGCGTGGCGCTGGCGCGCGGCGTGTGTATGTGTTATCCATAGATATAGTCTTGATATATAGTCTAGGTATTATTATCTCTTGATGATATACTCCATCTTGAATTTTTTTCCGAATTTTTTAGATGGAACGTATGTTGGAACAATCGCAATTCATGAGCATGTGAGGGCGGCACTTCGATTACACTAACAACGAGGTGACGTGGATAGGTGAGTAGGGTCAAATTCACTCGCATTTCTCTTCCTCTCACAATCGTTCTCAAGTTCCTCGCTCTCGTATCTCTCTCAGTCTGGCACGCTCGCAGGCCTGGCTCTCTCTCTCTCCCGTCTCTCCTCTATCTGCTCTCACGTCTCGTTCTCCCCTCTCCCCGTCATCGGCGGCGCTTTCTCCCGCTTTCGTTCTCCGCTTTCTCTGCGCTTTCTCCCTCTCTCTGCTCTCTCTCTCTCTCTCTCTGCTCTCTCTGCTCTCTAATTGCTCTCTACCTCTCACGCTCCTCTCTCTCTCTTCTGCCATCAGGTGGATCCGGCGCCGCGCGACCGCACCCTGTGGAGAAGCACATCCGCACTGATAGACAAGGTGCTGGTTCCAGGGCATGTGCGACGGTCTCCGGCTGTAGGCATGCGTGTTCGCAGAAGTCGTTTGCATGATCATTCAACATCTACTTCAGGAAGCGAAGGTAGGTGCGCGTGCGCATGCGCAGAGACACGTACCGTATATGATCGCGTAATAACCGCGGGCGCTATACAGCCGCACCTCAATTTGAATCGGGTAACCAAGTATTGCGCCTAGTATATTTCCCGCTCGCGTATGGCACACTTATAATCCGCAGAGCAAATACAGGGTTAAAATCTGAGGCCAAATTTGCGGTTATTACGCGAATATATACGTAGTTTTAACCCCACTCACTTATGATGTACTTTCGAAGCATTTGTGTCAGGCCAGCGTGCAGAGACACGTAGTTTTAACCCCACTCACTTATGATGTACTTTCGAAGCATTTTGGTCAGGCCAGCGTGCAGAGACACGTAGTTTTCACGCCACTCACTAACGATATTCTTTCGCTAAAATTTGGTGAGGCTATAGCGAGTGGAGGAGATCTAGAGAAAGAACGCGGATTCTGTTCACTCACTCATGTAGTGTTTTAATTCGGCGAACAATCGTGTGCATTATATTGAACATCAACTCCAAGAGGTGAAGGCACATAGAGACGTGTAGTTTCTGGTATGCCTTCAGACATATGTTGGTCTGGCCACAGCGAGTAGAATACACCTAGGTGGCATATATATTCAGTCTACGCACTAATAGTATTTTCGGTGAACTGAATAATATTGAACATAGATTTCACCAGTACTTCCACCATCCTTACCTATTTGCCATTATCTATTTAATATTGCATATTTTCTATTACCTAATTATCATTACCTATTTACTGTCTCCTAATTGCTATTACCTAATCACCATTACTTATTTACTGCTGCCTACTTACCATACATGTTTACTATTGCCTATATATACTATTGACAAATCACTATTACCTATTTACCATTACACATTTACTATTGGCTATTTACTAATACCTATTTACTATTCTATATTTACTATTACCTATTCACTATCACTTATTTGCTATTGCCTATATTTTACAGGTACATCCGTATGTCTGCGCCGAACCTGAACAACATCAGCATGGTTGGCATCTGCATCTGTCTGTTCAGCATTGTACTGCTCGGTCTGGACAACAGACTGCTCTACCAGCATCAGAATGGCTTCACCTTCGTCTGCAAGGTGATGAGAGGGCAAGCTAGAGAGCATCACTGACCACTCACTACTATAGTGCTGTCAGACTAACCATGGTCTGACCGAGTTAACGAGGAGTGAATCCTACACGAGTATAGTTTCAGTTCACTTTTGATGGTATTTTCAGTCTATTGTTTGTCTATATAGCAAATGAAGTGAAGTGCTACCAGTGAGAGTGTGTTAAATGAACTCACTGGACTCGGTGTGTATTTAGAAAGCTAGACGTGTGGTTGCTGCTGCCAAGCAACCCAGCGTCTCACGTCACGCATATCTATATATATATCTATATATATATCAAGAGTACATAATAGAGTACATATTATGTACTCTTGATATATAATATATATATATATATATATATATCCTCTAGGTTAACGGCATTAACTGCACGGCTGAACAGATGCTACAGGCCGTAGAGGGACACTTCACCACCGAGGCCCTCATGATAAACAGCAACATGTCGCAGAAGGGCATCGCCGGAATCGTACGTACACGTCCGGCCGCGCATGCGCAGTCGTAGCTAGCCACCTCGGGGGTGTACGAAATCGGGAGACTCCCTGGAGCATTCGCCTTCCCCCCCCCTCTCTCTCTCTCTCTCTCTCTCTCTCTCTCTCTCTTCCTCGTAATCTCTCTCTCTCCTTTCTCCTCTCTTTCCTTTTCTTATAATCGCCCTGTCTCTCCATTTCTCCCTCATGCTCTATTTCTCTTTTCCTTGCTGTTTCCGTCTTTCCATCCTTTGCTCTTTCCTTCTTTTTCTCTGCTTCGCGCTCTCTTTGCGTTTTTTCTCTTCCTTTCTCTCCTCCCCTCTATCTTTCCTCCTATTCCCACACCACTCTTCCTGCAGTGGTCTATTGTCGCGATACAACTTAACACAACAGCACAACTACGAACACCCGCCATTTCTTAATCAAACTTATCAAGTAAGGGAATCGTTATGCCAGCAAACACAGAAAAATGTCGTCACAAATTCTACAGCGCAACGCCATCGCAATGTCTGATCGTAATATCACGAGTCATTACTCAACTACTAACCATTAATTAATATCGTAAAGTTTCATTAATTGCTGCTGCTAACGCCGTTGACGCTCTCTAATGCGGCATCGTGTTGTGATTTGCTCCCGCTAGACGGCGCAGGAGTTCGTACAGGAGATGGAGCACAGCCTCGGTAAACTGGACACGGTCTCCGGCGGTCAGGAGTCACCGCTCGCCTACGACGCAATCTGGGCGCTTGCACTCGCACTGGGTAAGAAAGGCTAGGCTACTTGCACCTGGTAGGAAATTCTACACTTGGTAGGAAAGTTTAGGCTACTCTCACTTGGTAGGTAGCTCTACTCTGGGTAGGAAAATCTAAGCTACTCTCACTTGGTAAGGAATTCTACACTTAGTAAGAAAATCCATATGCTACTCTTACTTGGTAAGGAACTCTACACTTGGTATAGAGAGAGTAACTCTCAGCTCTTCACACTTATTAGGGAATTCTGCACTAAAGCAGAAAAGCAAGTAAGAAAAATGTAGCAAAGCTGTAAGAAAAGCAACCGTCGAACAATGAGTAACAAAAAATCCACACTAAGTAAGAAACTGAGCAGCAGACAGAAGCTTAGAACATTACGCGTAGAAGATTACATTAGATTACATTGCATTAGCTTTGAACTTAGCAGGCAGAGAACATTACGTTGAGTGATTAACTTTGCGCTACCTGCTCTCGGGCATGAGTGCATCATAAGATGAGTTAAAGAGCTTTCCGTCTGCACGCGAGCGCGGGAACTAACAATAACACGCTAAAACGTTCCCATCAATTGATCGCCGACAGCGGTTGCCAGTGTTTAGAGGACGGATGTTTGCGTGCGTCTAAAGATGAATGGAAAGAGGGAGAGAGAGGGAGAGATGGAGAGCGGGAGGGAGAGTAAGAGAGAGAGAGAGGGGAGATAGAGAATGAGAGAAAGAGAGGGGAGGGAGAGAGAGAGGGGGAGATAGAGGGAGAGCGAGGGGGGGGGAGGGCGAGAGAGAGAGGGAGAGAAAGTGAGAGAGAGAGAGGAGAGGGAGAGAGAGAGAGGGAGAGCGAGAGAGAGGAATGGAGAGAAAGAGTGAGAGGGGAGTGAGAGAGAGGGAGAGAGAGTGAGAGAGAGAGGAGGGGAGAGAGGGAGAGAGAGGGAGAGAGAGGGAGGGCGAGAGAGAGAGGATAAGAGAAGGAGAGAGAGGAGGGAAAGAGAGAGGGGAGGGAGAGAGAGAGAGGTAAGGGAAGAGAAAAAGGAAAGGAGAGGAAAGAGAGAGAGAGAGAGAGAGAAGAGAGGCGGAAGAGAGAGAGAAGAGATGAGAGAGAGAGAGAGAGAGGGAGAATGGAGAGAAGGGGGTTTATGCCGTACACCGAACAACGCGAGAGTTATTTCCCGGTCGCGTGTCAACAACGTTATCGCCGTCATTCTCTTGAAGGAATAGAGAATTGGCTCGCGATCTCGCTCTCTCTCCTCGTCTCTCATCTCTCGCTCTCGTCTCTGCTTCTCTCTCTCTCGCCGGCCTCTCTTTCTCGTCTCTCTCATCTCTTCTCTCTCTCTCTCTTATCTCCTCTCTCTCTCTCTCTTCTCTCTCTTCGCGCTCTGTCGCTCTCCTACGGCGCTTTTTCTCTCTTCATATCTCTGCGCTTTCTCGCTGCTCTCGCTTCTCGCTCTCAGGCTCCTCGCTCTCCGTGCTCTCCTCGCTCTCGTTCGCTCTCGGGGCTCGCTCTCTCGCTCCTCTCGTCTCTTATCTACTCTCCTTCTTCCCCTCCTCCCTCCTCCCGATCTCCGACCGTCTCCTCCATCCTCTCCTCTCTGTTCCCTTTCTCTCTCTCTCCGTGTTTCTCTCTCCCTTCTCTTCTCTTTCCTCCGCCCCTCTCTGGCCGTCTTCCTCTCGCGGACTCTCTCGTCTTCCTCTCGTCTTTCTTCCTTCGTCTCTTTACCGCGATTCCGCTCTCCTCTCCGACGCGCACTCCTCGTCAGAGTCTCTCTTTGATCTCTCGTCTCTATTTAATATATCCTTTCTATATCTAATTATTCGAAACTCGCTGCTTTTCTCTTCTCTGGTCTCTCTGTCTCTCTTTCTTCTCATCTCTCTCTCTCTGTCTCCCTGGTCTCATCTCTCTTTCTTTTCTCTTTCTCTTGCTCCTCCTGATTCTTCTACTCGTATCTGCTATTAATGATATCCATCTATCTGACTCGTCTCTTCCTCTCCGCTTCCCCCCCCCCCCCCTCTTCCACTCTCTTTCTCGCTTCCTCTTTTTCTCTCTATCTCCTCTAATCTCTCTCTCTCTCTCTCGTCTCTCCGACTCTCTCTCTTCTCTCATCTCACTCTCTCCTTCCCGTCTTCTCCTCCTCTTCTCCCCGTCTCCCGTCCCTCCACTCTCTCTCTCTCTCTCTCTCGTCTCCCCTATTCTCTCTTCCCTCTCTATTAACTATCCTATATATCTAATTTATTTGACTCTTCTCTCTCTCTTTCTCTGCTTTCGCTTTCTCGTCACAGGATAGTCTTTCTCCGTGTTCTTTCTCGTCTTTCTCAAGAAGGCCTTCTCGGGAAGCTCTACTTTCTCGTCCGTTTCTCATCTTTCTGTTCTCTTTCTCCCTCTTCTCTCTTTCTCTCTTTCTTCCCTCGTCTTTTCTCTCTCTTTCTCTCTTTTTCCTCTCTCTTTCTCTCCCTCGCTCTCTCTCTTTCTCTCCCTTTCTCTCTTTCTCTCATTATCTCTCGTCGTTTCTCTCTTCGCTCTTCGTATTAATCTCTCCGTTTCTCTCTACATCGTCTGCTCTCTCGTCGTCTCGTTCTCATTCAGTCTCCGTTCGTCTCATCCTCTCGTCTATGCTCTCTATCTCTCCTCTGCTCTGCTCCTCCACTCAATCCTCTCTCTCTTCTTCTCTTCCTCTCCCGCTCTCTCAGTCTCTCTCCTCTGACTTCTCTCCTCTCTCTGCTGCTCTATATTTTCTCTAAGAATCTCTCTCTCTCCTGCTGCTCTGGCATTGTCGTCTCGCTCTCTCTCTCTCTCTCATTCGGGGGAAGCGGTACGAGTCTCGTCTCTCCCTCTCTCATCTATCTCTCTATCTCTCTCTCTATCTCTCTATCTCTCTCTCTCTCTCTCTCTCTCTCTCTCCGGATCTCTCTCTCTCCTCCGCCTGCTCGTCCTCTTCTCCCTCCTCTTCTCGTCCTCTCCTCATCCTCTGACTCCGTCTCTTCATCGCTGCGTCGCGGGTCCTGCTCTGTCTCTCGTCTTCTCAATCGTCGTAATCTCTGCTATCCTCCTCTCGTCTCTTCACTCTCTCTCTTCGTCTGTCTCGTCGCTCAGTCCCTTTCTAGATATCATATATAATATATATATATATATATATATATATATATCTTTTGCGTGTTTAGGCTCGCGTGAGTAAGTAAGCATCGCACAGGCGGTGCACACAC
>NW_014577170.1:165553-185856 GCF_000485595.1 Priapulus caudatus | reverse complement strand
CAACCAACCCAGCGTCTCACGTCACGCATATTATACTATATATATTATATATATATATATCAAGAGTACATAATAGAGTACATATTATTACTCTTGATATATAATATATATATATATTATATATATATAATATATATATATATAGCATACATACGTATAAATACATACTGCAGAAAGACAGGGCATAGATTATATATATAAATATAACTAGCCTATAACCTATAGGGTTATAAGCTATAGCTTAAATATCTCTATACTGTAGTATAGACATTGTCATGGCAATAGTTTGTGGATTGGTTTCCGATCGTATATGTTGTGCGTTGAACACTGTATGTAAAGCACGTTGCCCTATTATAGATGCGGGCATGGCTGCTTACCATTGGCTTTACACTTGCCTATGGAGCCATGTTTGCTAAGGTGTGGACCGTACATCGACTAGCAACCAAGGCCAAGAAGGATGCCAAGGTGAGCCTTATTAACATAATTAAGTGCTAATTGTAAGTAAGCGTATTAATTGTTGATGAGAAGACAAACCGCATTCTTATTTTGGCTTGAAGCTATATTGCATATACTGTATAAATCTATGTGTGTACGTGTGGGTCTGGGTAGTCATTGTTTGCCGTATTAGTTTAAATGTTTTAGATCTAAATGAGCGCAATGTGATAGAAGTTGTTTATTAGAATAAATTTGAATAGAATTGATAGACTCGTTTGTTTTAGAGGCTTAATCAAACTAAGGCAATTATAATAAGTTTGCAAAACAGCTACTATCTCATTATTTACGATTCTCATTATAAAAGGTTGTTTAAAATACAAATGTATTAACAAGTGGTGAAATATTTTGCATGGTTCGGATAGGAGGTAAGCGTTTGTTTTCCAATATTCCACTTCCGTAGAAATTTTCTCTCTCTCTCTTTCTATAGACTATCTTCTGTGCTTGTATCAGCTCCACAAACCCACTGTATATGACGTAGCTGCCTTTCTTACCCCCTCCCCCACCCCAACACCCAAGATTTTCAACCCCTGCTGTTTAACCCTTTTTTTGAAATGTCGGGAACATTAAATGTTTTCATCGCGTATCGTGTGTATACACCGGTAAATAAGAAACTATATACGATCCCACTGTTTAACATCTGCGTGTGCTGGACACGTACAATTTCTGTCTCTGAATCATGTATATGTTTATCACATAAACTAATATACCCATCGTGCTCATTAGGCTCATAAA
Source organism: Priapulus caudatus (assembly GCF_000485595.1). Taxonomy (NCBI): domain Eukaryota; kingdom Metazoa; phylum Priapulida; class Priapulimorpha; order Priapulimorphida; family Priapulidae; genus Priapulus; species Priapulus caudatus. The sequence goes on along the minus strand of NW_014577170.1, from coordinate 184,629 downwards.
CTAAACGGATTAAGTGCGTATACCGCCTAGAGGTCGGCACACACATTTTAAGTCGCATTTCGTGTTGGGTTTTCAATAACCACTTTACAGGAGCGGAAGAACTATTAGCCAAAGTATGTGTCACTGCACTTTTACTCTTCGCTTTCATTTTACGACACTGAGTTATCGAGAGCTGTTCACATGTCAAGGCATCGGTAGTTGTATCAAACAGTAGAGTCACGCTAGTCTTTGCTTTAACTTTCTCTCGCAAACAATATTCTGCCGCCTATTATATTTTTTCCTGTCGTGGCTGTCACGAAAAGCCAGTTAGCTGAACTTCTTTCAGATTTCTTATAGACGCGCTTATTACTACTCGCTCTCTATCTCTATAGCTTTCTATATCTTTCTCGCGCGCGTTCCCGCTCGTTCTCTCGCTCACTCTTTTCCTATCTGCTTATATCTCTTATTACATACTCTTTGCGCTTACTCTTATATATATATATAGTCACTTCATGCGCTCGTTATTTTTACGTTTAAACGCTTAAAATTCACAGTAGTCAGGCATGTGGTGATGGGTTTCATATACAATATAGCCGTGGTGCAGAATAGATCGATATATCGTCGAGGGACAAGATTCAATGTTTCTTTTGAGTTAGAAGCATCTACTGGTTCTGCAACGGAGGCGTATGTAAATTAATACACAGTCGATAGGGCCTTTGTTCATTAAGCACAGCTAGCCGCGGCGCTTTTAATTACTCGAGTATTTAACTATCGCCAGGCCATGGAATATAATTAATCTCGCAAGTTTCCTCTTTCTGTCGCAAAATTTATTACAGCGTTTTTTTATTCCTCTTTTTTTTAAACTCCAAATAACTATTTAATCATTGCGAAAACGGTGACAAAATTTATATCAATTCTTCACGCACACATAATTGTAGGAGCCCTACGGATCTTAGATCATTTCCACCGTACGTCCGTGTGCGTGCGTCGTCCTTGCATATTTCCTCCGTCTTTGTCCCACAAATGTCGTTCTAATGTCACGGTGGTTCGGTTAAAGCTTGGCTAACTATATTGGCGGCAGCGCTACGACCTCTCTTCTCCCCTTCCTCTAGCCCCTCTCTTACCCCTCCCGCCCCTTTCCCTGTTTCCCCTTCCCCCACTTTAACCTTGCACTGCTGTATATATAGTCCCTCCCTTTCCCCCTTCCTTCTTTTCCCCCGCTTCTCTCCCTTTTCCTCCCCCTCACTATACCTTCTTTCTGCCCCCTCGCGCCCCCTCCCTTCCTCCACCATACTGATGTGACAGTTAATGTAATCACGCTTGCCAATCTCCCAGCTTTTCTCTCGCTCTCCCTCTAGCTGTCGTCTGATTCTCACCCCCTCCCCGCGCGTGCTGTGACCGGAGGGAGGGGAAGTAGGCGTGTGGGTGCACACCCCGTGTATAGCCAGCCCCGGGCACACAGTCGCTGATAATTTGCTATCGGTTTCTTTTCTCCCCGGATTTCTTTTTGCGCTGGCAGAAAGCCATAGGCAAGCTGATCCAGAGCTGTCATCGACGCCTGTTGCATATCTCGCCGGAACTCGAAACCTCGGCTCTTAACAATGAGTTTAGCTACGAGGTACCCAGCCGCGGTCGTGTTCGGTATCTATTAGTCGTGTCTGTCGTCGTCGCATGCCAGCATTGTCTCACTGCTTGGAACAAGTGGCGTCTGGTATGCGTGACGTATGCGTGACGTATGTCGTGACGTCGGCGGTCAGCATGAGGTCGCGCGCCGCACGATGTGTGCCGACGTCACGCGTGTCATCCGTGCGTGCGTGCGTGCGCGCGCGTGCGTGCGTGCGTGCGTGCGCGTAGGCCAGCGGTTGGCGGTAGGTGCGAGCGCCGAGTGGTGTCGCCAGCTGGTGGGTGTGAATGAATGATTGTCCTTATACTGCACTGCATGCGAGTAAACGTGTCGAACAAAAAAGCAGGTCGTCGTGTCTCCGAAAAAAAGTGGATGCTGAAAATCAACCGAACAACTCTGATCGTGAAAAAAAACTTGTATTGGTATTGTATAAAAAAAAAATTTGTCACAGCTGCCGAGAACATTCGGAAAACTTCACGTGCGTGCATTTCGATTAGAGGCAGCCGAAAATATTACATCGGCGTTTCATATATCTCCCCTTCCCCCCTGCTCCGCCTACGTTGTTTTCGTTTCATCTGTCACGGTGTTTATCGAAATCCGTAAATGGTTTTTCTTGTGAAAGGTTTACAAGCATTTGTGTGTGCGCGTGTGTGCGTTTTCTGTCTTTTTTTCGTCGTTCGATCTGTCTCTGTATTCTGTCATTATCTGATTACCTAATCCGTTCTACTAATCTATGACTGTGTCTTTCTATCTCTCTGTGTTATGCCTGTTGTATACGTTATTACACAGGTGACGTTTAGCAGTAAGCGTGGTTCTGTTACGTTTGGGAAAATCTATTATACATAGCCAAAGATTGACTGGTAGTCTATGTGTGTGTGTGTGTGCGCGTGCGTGCGTGCGTGCGTGCGTGCGTGCGTGCGTGAGAGCGTGCGTGCGTGCGTGCGTGTGTGTGCACGTGCGTGCGTGTGTGTGAGCGCGTGTGTGTGCGTTCGTGTGTTCACCAAAGGCGCGCCATGACCCCATTAACGAAGTGAAACTATACAGACAGCAGTCTCGATCGATGCGCTGCATTATCGCCTGATCGAATGATCGATTGATTATGACGCATTGCATTAATGAGAACAACGTGTATCGTAGCGCCCTCTACCTATACCTAGTCTGCGTGACCCCACCGATCGCTTTTTTCATGTTGTCGATAGAAAAAACCCTCGCGAGCACAAGTAAAACCCGGATATTGTTTTGTTTGGCCACCACCCTTACCCCCGTTCACCGACCACTCTTCGCTGCAGGTTTGTTTCTCTACCCCGCAGATATTTTCTCTAGTTTCACCCAGCGATAGCGTGTAATTATTTTCTCTTACCCAGAGTCGTGACTGCTTTATCCCCACCAGGTCTTTCTCACTGAGGGCTTTAGGCTGTCTTTTCTACTGTCTGGAATCAACTACAGCACTGGAGCAAAGAAAAAATCCAATGTAGAGCATCCCATAGTGTTTGCTTGTTCGCGCTCGGTGCGGCCTGCCCTCTAGCGGCAGATAAGAGATTCGAATATAGCGGCCCTCTGGTGGCAGACGTGAGAGGCAGTGAGGCCGGCCCTCTAGCGGCAGATATGAGACTCGGGGAGGCGTCTGCCGATACGGGCGCACCGCACCGGGCGCGCTTCAAACACTCTTCGTTTTTCTTTGTTAAATTTTTCCACCTTTTCTTGATGACTATTTTTCGAGCCACAGCTTACACCGCGACCACCACCACCACTACTACTACCGCTGCTGCTGCTGCTGTTGCTGTGCACTGCTACTACTTACTATATCTATACTCACACCTCACCCGTCACCGTGTTGCTCTGTACTGCACCCATATTGTCGTGCGCACTCTTCTGTGTGTCTACACTGCATATATATATATATATATATATATATATATATATATATATATATATGCATATTTATCTTTTTATATACTTATCGTAGTACATGTCTCTTGCCGAGTCGTGGATTTGCACATAACCCATACTGTTTCCGCCCGGGTCGGGTAGTGGGGGCATCGTGGATTGGGGGGGGCACTATACAATTATGATGGTCAGAGCTTTGACTTCGCGTGACCTCGCATGACCTTATGACCTCGAGTTTAACAAGGGCATTATAGTTCAACCTACATTTCGGCTGGTTATATATATATATATATATATATATATATACCACAAGTAAGTCACCAACCTACGTGGCACTCTGTACAATACCTGCGCAAGGCAGAGGCCCGCTACATGGGTCGTTTGGGGGGTCAAAGCTCTGCCTAAATTTGTCATGACACTGTGAGGTATATTCCTTACTTCACGTACATATATCCAGAGGTAAGAGGCATTATACTTTTCCAGAAATCCATCAGGGCCAGGTCTGTCTGCTCGTGAGGCTCTGTTAAACTGAGGGGATTAACTTCGCAGCTGCTATGCGGATGTTGAAACAGAATAGAAAGAAGTAAAAATAGAATGTATTGGAATCGAGCCAGCTGGCTCGTATAGTCCAGGCAGGAGTGAGTTGATAACAGAGACCAATCTGTTATTGTATCTTGCTCCTGCTATTGGTCATTTGTTAGTATACAGGCAGAACCACCTACGGCTAGTATAATGTCCGTTTTAACCGCAGTACTGCTTCCGAAGCTAGCAGACTGGTCCTGATGGCTGTTGGCAAGATGATAGAGTTACTACAGGCCGCACCAGCACCATGTGAACAGTATGCTGCCGCAACAGCATATTGTTACATACAACATTGCACTCATACCTATTATATAAATATATATATATATATATATATATATATATTATTGTATACACATATATATATGTATATATATATATATCAACCAGCTGCTCACGTGGTTGTTCAGACTGCACCCGTTACTTTACAGGTTTTCTCTCTATCAGCTACGGCGCTAGACGTGTTTTACATTTGTGGTTTGCTTGACGGACCGCGTAAGGGTCATAGCAAGCATCACCTTCAAATGTTTTCTCGTATATTTTTTCGTCAATCGTTGTACATCGGTGTTGTGTTTTTCGATAATTCTATATTATTTATAACATGTTTTTTTATACGGGTTTTTCAAAGTTACGCTTCATTACAATTGCTGGTATACAATTAAAGATTTTTACGGTTATATTACGTTGGTTCATTCGTCAAGAAAACCTTGATACGGTCTGATCGCTTGTTTCTGTGATCCCTACCACCTGCGTGCCAACATTACTTAAGTTTGATCTTCTGAGAGGTTACACCCACGAGTTTATGCCTACAGTTTTGCTAGCGAAGGCATAAATAGTTTGTAGTTCAGGATTAGAATGGTTTGTATTGTTTAAGATTAGAATGGTTTGTAGCTCAATATGAACATAGTTTGTAGTTCAAGATAAACATAGTTTGTAGTTCAAGATAAATATAGTGTGTAGTTCAATATGACCATTGGTTTGTAGTTCAATATGACCTTTGGTTTGTAGTTCAATATGACCTTTGGTTTGTAGTTCAAGATGAATATAGTTTGTAGTTCTAGATAAACATGGTTCGTAGTTCAAGTTAAATATAGTGTGTAGTTCAATATGAACATTGGTTTGTAGTTCAAGATTAGCATAGTTTGTAGTTTAATATGAACATAGTTTTTAGTTCAAGATGAATACCGTTATAGTTTGTAGTTCTATATGAATATAGTTTGTAGTTCAAGATGAATATAGTTTGTAGTTCTAGATGAATATAGTGTGTAGTTCTATATGAACATGGTTTGTAGTTCAATATAAACATAGTTTGTAGTTCAAGATGAATATAGTTTGTAGTTCTAGATAAACATGTTTCGTAGTTCAATATGAACACAGTTTGTAGTTTAATATGAGCATAGTTTGTAGTTAAAGATGAATATAGTTGTAGTTCTAGATAAACATGGTTCGTAGTTCAAGGTTAGAATGGCTCGTAGTTCAAGATTAGCATGGTTTGTAGTTCAAGATGAACATAGTTTGTAGTTCTAGATGAACATGGCTCGTAGTTCAATATGAACACAGTTTGTAGTTTAATATGAGCATAGTTTGTAGTTCAAGATAGATTCAACATAGTTCGCTATGTTTCTATCACGGATGTAACGATTATCCACTGCATCTCTAGACTTTGACTCCGCGTTATCTCGCACATGACCACGTCTCAAGCACTTACATCGCCGATAAAGTTACGTCATGCATGCGACGGGCGTGTTTCCTTACATAATTCAGGAACCCTTGCATTTTAGAGGAATGCTGAGGTCGGTTCCGCTTATCAGTAAATCCTGGCAAGCTAAGGCAAAATATCGTTAGCAAATACGGAAACAGGCGTACGTGCTAGATGTTTGATTTATTATTTACTCCTGGTAGAATGTATCACAGAAACTACGAGCAAAAACGTCGATAGGTTTTCATAATATTCACACATTTAAAACAATGGCGGTTTCTAACGTACAGAAATTAGCATGCTATTCTTAGATGCATATCTTCGATTTACAATTACACTTTTTTTTGCTGGCAAACTAATTTTTGACATTGCCTGTCGCGAAGGCAACCCTGTAAGTATACTAACCCGTGGCGACCCCTGGTGAAACCGGTATTTGTTGTTCTTCGTCAGAAATAAAAACAAGTACAATTTTTCCCGGCATATACACAGCAGGAACGAAAGGTAGAATCACATCTCGCCTACTTTCTTTATACCATTTGCGTCTCATTGTAGCCGCGTCTCTCTCTCTCCCCCATCTATCTATACATCAAAATCACAGGTAAAGTGTACGCGCCCTCTCAACCATACAGCACTCGTGTCTGTATGCGACTGCCTGCTGTAGGGTTACCCGTGCCCCGGTCCCCATGTGGGGGGGATCTCGTACGCACTCGGCACACCTCGGCTGATTCCGTAACCACGAAGGCGGGGTTTGGCCGAGGTTTGCCGAATGACGCTCGTACGTACCGCACGTCGCGCACGCCACCTAGCGGCCACCGTGCGAGGCTGCATTGACTCGCTGTTGACGCGAGCGCGGCTGCAGCAGCAGTGACGGACGGTTGACCGCTGCCGCCGCTGCTGCCGCGGACAGGCACGTAGGCCTACACGCAGCGCCTCATAGCTAGTGATTTAGCCTCGCTCCGGTGAAGCCACGGGGCAATAGTGCGAGCGTGCGTGCGTGCGTGCGTGCGTGCGTGCGTGCGTGGGTGAGTGCATGTGCGCCTACCAGCCCGTTTGCGCGTGCGTGCGTGCGTGCGTTGTTATCCTACGCGTGCGTGCCTTCGCCCGCGCGCGTGTCCGCCCACCCGTGCGTGTGCCCGCCCGCCAGTGCGTGCATGCGTGCGTGCGTGCGCCCGTGCGTGCGTGCGTGCGCCCGTGCGTGCGTGCGTGCGTGCGTGCGTGCGTGCGCTGAGCTGAGCTGTCCCGCTGAGCCGCGCCGTCGTCTGCTCGTGCTCGCTGCAGGACCTCGGCGGCTGGCGTCTGTACGTCGTCATCGTCGTGCTCCTCGCCATTGACGTCATCATGCTCGGGGCGTGGGAGCTGAAGGACCCGCTCGGACGCGTCATGGCGCAGTTCCCGAAGGAGGACGTCATGACAGACGAGGACAAGAGCCTGCTGCCGATGCTCGAACACTGCAAGTCGCGCAACCACGAGATCTGGCTCGGTGAGCGGAACGGGGGAGAGAGTGTGGCGCCCGCTGTAGGCGTCACTCGTTAACTCTAGGATTTTTTTTGATTCTTTGATTTCCCTGTATCTTTCTTCCATTATCTCTACCTTTTTTTTGCTGTCTGGTTCTCTGCCACTATCTGTCTCTCTTCTTTTATTCGTGTCTTTTGCTTTCTTCTCTCTCGTTTCTCTCTTTCTCTATCTCTCGCTTCCACTATATTGACCGATTCCAAAGCGATTGCTTCAATGGACAACTAAAATGTAACGTGGCCGATAAGGATAAGGATCTCGTGGCTATATTCTTTGCGGCGGACATGTACGCATATAATGAATGCTGAGGTGCCTATATTCTTTACATGGGTCATGTATGCCTATAAGAGTCTTGTGCTTATATTATTCTTTACATGGGTCATGTATGCCTAAAGAATCTGATATTATTCTTTGCAGGGGTCATGTATGCCTATAAGGGCCTGGTGCTTATATTCGGCATTTTCCTCGCGTACGAGACGCGGAGTCTGAAGATCAAGCAGATGAACGATTCGCGGTTCGTGGGAATGAGCATCTACAACGTTGTGGTGAGTCGCTGCTGCTGCCATCTATGTACGATCGCTGTAACTAAACAGCATGCTTGCGAAAAGAAATGTGTGCGTATACATACATATATATATATATATATATATATATATATATATATATATATACGATAGAGAGAGAGAAGAGAGAGAGAGAGAGAGAGAGAGAGAGAGAGGGAGAGAGAGAGAGAGAGAGAGAGAGAGAGAGAGAGAGAGAGAGAGAGAGAGAGAGAGAGAGAGAGAGAACGCGGGAGAGAGACAGTGAGAGAGAGAATGAAGTCTGTGTAAGGATCCATCATATCTCTGCTACCTGTTTGTCGCCTGTTTGTTGCCTGTATTTTACCTGTATATTATTTCAATTTTACCTGTATTTTACCTGTAATTACCAGTATGTTACCTGTATGTCACCTGCGTACGTCTACAGGTGCTCTGTCTCATCACGAGTCCCGTGACGATGATCATCGACGACCAGCAGAACGCCAGCTTCACGTTCGTCTCGCTCGCCATCATCTTCTGCAGCTTCCTCACGATGGCGCTCATCTTCATCCCCAAGGTAACTCCGATCGCCGCCACGCGGCGGCGCCAGCGTCGCGCACATGTTCAGCAGTCGATGCCATAAAAATGTTTAATTCTACCTATATATATATATAATCTTATGTTTATATCTATATAGATATCTATATGTTTATCTGAAATAAATAGATTAATAAATAAATACATGTATATATATATATATATATATATATACGATCCTAATTAGTATGTTATTGCTATGGTCAGCGCCAAAGGGAATGCGTTGGCGTATATGCGAAAATAATCTAATAAAATTGTCGAAACGGCAAAGGTATTCGTATAGTGACAGTACCTGGAATTGAGAGGGATGTGTAGGAGGCGGGGAGGCGGAGGAAAGAGGCAGGGGAGGAGGGGAGGAGTGCAGGGGAGGAGGCAGGGGAGGAGGGCCTCCCGTGCGGTCGGTTCGGGTAAAAATCGCGTTTTTAACAGCGAGTGTAACGGCGCGCGGCGGTCGCTCTTCTATAATTAATGAAAACGCAAATCATTTATTAATGTTTGCCTGTTAAGAATTAATGAAAATGGCGGAGCAAGATTTGCAAGCGGTGCGCTTTGCAGCGTGCGGCCAATCAAAAATTTATCCTTCCTGAAACCAATACGCACAACTGCGTATGTCACCAGCGTATATGCTACGATGCAAAACCATCATGGCAAATGTTCGCATTAATATTCGATATTTCGATAATAGCCGAAACATTTCATGACGTTTAATACTTAATCATGCGACACAGCTAGTATCGATGGAGCTTTACTGTATGGCGTTAATATTCTTTCGTCAACTTACATTACTCCTTGTTTGATTTTTATTTCGATCTATCTAAAAGTTTGCATAGGCGCAGGTGAATGTTATTGTTTGGCGCATTCGAAACCCTTTGGTCTCGATGGCTGTCAAATGCCGGTGTGATTCGATGTATCATGGCTGGGAATTTCATTTTTCCTTTCATATTCAAGCTGCCGCTGGTATTGCTGTCAGCTCCGAAGGCTGTATTGCATGTCGTAATTAAAATGAGGCGAGAGCGTGTGCATGCCAGTCACCCGTCTGTTGCTATATGCGTCCACACTGTCCCAGTCACGCTTCGCACACGTTGCGTTTTAATCCATAAGTCGACAATTGCCTGTAATCTCTCACGGGATTCTCTAAGCAGTGCAATCAACTATGACTGTAATGACTTTGCATAGTCTCATGACCCTCGTTCAATGACAGGCCCGTAGCCTTAGCAAATCCTTATAGGTGGTGGGGGAATCTCGTGGTTTGGCACCGAGCGCAGCTTCCAGGCTGTGTGCATAGAGTGGCAGGGGTGGATGTGTGGGGACGAAGGTTTCTCGGCTGGCTACATGACGATTGATACATTTTATGATTATTTATTTATTTAAGCTTTTACTGATCTCTAATATCTAGCGTGGGCAGCTGTCCGGCTTGTCCTCTTCAGATCTAGAGGCAATACGGCCATGATTCAGTGACGAGGGTCTGTCTGGTACAGTTCCTCTTACTGCGACGCTATGCCGGAGAGGTCTCCCCTTGATTGACTGTCTCCAATGTTATAGTTCCTCACGCTGTGGCGCTATCCTGGGGAAGGCTCCCCTTGATTTACTTCTCTAATGTTACAGTTCATGACGCTGTGGCGCTATCCTCGGGAAGGGTCCGAGTCGACGGCCCTCACCGATAACTTTCCCAGCAAGGAGGAGGAGGAGCGTCTGCAGAAGTTGACAGCAGAGAACGAAGAGATCAAGAAGCAGATTGCGGAGGTATGTACGAATGCCGGAGCTAGTCGCGTTCACGTATGCAGCTTGTAGTGGATTTAAAGTCTTGTATATAATGTTTAATATCGAGTATTTAGTATTTAGTATTCAGTATTCAGTATTCAGTATTCAGTATTCAGTATTCAGTATTTAGTATTCTGTATTCTGTATTCAGTATTCAGAATTCAGTATTTAATATTCAATATTCAGTATTCAGTATTTAGTATTTAGTATTTAGTATTCAGTGTTCAGTATTCAGTATTTAGTATTTAGGTTAGTGCGGCGGTGGATTTTGGTGTAACGTAACCTGTTTAAGAGACACAGGTTTCACCCAATGCATATCTTTTTAAAATAAAACTACGAAACGGTGATATATATATATATATATATATATATACACGTGTTCGCCTATATGCTCCCTTTTTACCTATAATAATGTTTTTGCTGTTGTCAGATTTACTGTTCTGCTGTATTTCTTTGTTTCTCTACATACTCTATACTACTTGGTTCACACAGAAAGAGGAGAAGATCCGGAGCTTGAACGCGGCGTTACAAGAGCGATCCCGTCTACGAGCCGCCATCACCGCCAAGCAGGCAGGTGCTGCCATCACCGGCGCCGCCGTCGCGCTCGCAGCGCCCTCACACGCCGGAACCGGCACGCCACCTAGCGAGCCGGCGAGCCAGGAGACCATCGCGGAAGTGGAGCAGCGTGCGCCGGCGGCGGCGGCAGCGGGGAAGCAACAGCAGCAGGAGAGAGAGAAGGCGAGGGAGAGGGAGAAGGTGTCTCCTCTCCAGCAGCAGTCGCCGCCGGCACCGCCGCAGCAGGACGAGTACACGTTCACGATCGACTGCGATCCGGCGATATGTCCGATGGCGACGCCCGAGTCGAGCTTCATCGTCGATCCGAACTCGGATTCGGGCATACACAGCGCGTCGAACGCGAAGAGCAGCAAGGGATCAGGTACGACGACAACCGGATCCGGCGGCGGGGAGGCGGAGCTATCCGAATTCTGCTCGTAGCGTAGGCCGTGTGGTGGAGGGAGGAAGCGGAAGGAGGCGGGAGGATGCGGGAGGAGGAGCGAGAAAGGCGGAGCAGGCGGGAGGAGGCGGGAGAAGGGCGGAGCAAGCGAGAGAGGGGTGGAGCAGGTGGGCGGAGGTAGGAGGAGGACGGAGCAGGCGGGAGAGGGGCGGAGCAAGCGGGAGGAGGTAGGAGGAGGGCGGAGCAGGCGGGAGAGGGGCGGAGCAGGTGGGAGGAGGTGAGAAGAGGGCGGAGCAGGCGGGAGAAGGGCGGAGGAGGCGGGAGAAGGGCGGAGCAGGCGGGAGAAGGGCGGAGCAGTCGGGAGGAGGCGGGAGAAGGGCGGAGCAGGCGGGAGGAGGCGTAAGAAGGTGGGAAAAGCCGTAAGAAGGCAGGGGGTTTGGGAGAATGAGAAAGGAGACAGGAGAAGAAAGGAGACAGGAGAAGAAAGGAGAAGGAGGAGGAGGCGGTAGAGAGGCGGAACTCTCCGAATTCTAACTATTGCTTCGGCCGCGCGGTGCATGTAGGAGCGCTCGAAACGGGAGTAGCATGGGCAGAGGATAGAGATAAAGTATACGGGAGAGGGGGTGAGCCCACCCTAGAAACGGATTTAAAATTTACGCTGGGAGGGTAGACCGACGTCTCGTCGCAGCTTGGTATAGTCGCTCTCACCCCTCTCCCCCCGCCTCCCTGCGTTCTCTGCTTCAACCCACAGCTTCTCCTGCCGACAGACTCGACTCGAAAATACCGCTATTGCTGTAACTACCGTCTATTTACGGGCGCTACTATTTTGGTTCTCCGTAGCGGCAGCGATTCCCAATGCGCTGCCCCAGCGCCACCAAGCGGCCGGCGCGGCACCCAACGCTTTCCAATACACGATCGCCGTCGACGTCGCTTGTGGCGCCCCCGCGGCCGGTGGCGCCCCCGCGTGCAGCTTTGCTGCCAGCTCGGATTCCGGCGTGCACGGTTGCAGTACGGGAAAGAATCGGAGCGGCTCGGCTGGCGGCGGCGAGCAGGGGAAGGAGGTTCCTCCCTCGCCGCCGCTGCCGCCTCCTCTCGCCGCCGGTGACGCGTTGCCGACATGATGAGCGGCTGGCAGTAGTAATGTTCTTTGTACTGCACTCGCAGCGCCGCTACTGCACTGCTCTCACTCACATGCAGCGCTAGCGCCGCCGCCATGACACCATGGCTCCAGCGCCCTCTCTCACACAGAGCATGGCATGGCATGTCTTGCGATGCGATGTCAATGGCAGCCATGATAGACTCGCACACGGCATCAGGAGTGTGTATATATATATATATATATATATATATATATATATATACAGATGTTTATATACACAGGAGTGTATAGTGGATTATTATACACTCCTGACGGCATGGCATGACAGTCTTGCAAAATCAGCCTGCTTGCGTTGACGCAACTCGATTCAAACCTGTGTTAGTGGTTACCTCTGTGGAGCAGAACCTGCCTATAACGGGCACTTATTGTGATTCCTTCGAATGACCCTTGTATGCAGGTTTGCGTGGGCTTGCATTTTGCCGAGTAGTTTATGGGCTAACTCGGGGCTAACGTCTCTGTGGTTGTTACCAAGATACGAATGCTAACTACGTCTCGTGGAGTCAGTCTGTGTCTTGAACGTGTTCGCTGCACTGTACGATGGCGGTGACATCTAGCGGAAGATATCTGGATGTGGTATCCCTTTTCTTCCGTCTGACTGCAAGTAGCATTTGTTGTCAGCAGCAAATGTAAATTGTACGCGCGTGCGTGCGTGCATGCGTACGTGCGTGCGTGCATGCGTGCGTGCGTGCATGCGTGCATGCGTGCATGGGTGTTCGTTTATACTCCACCAGCACACGCACGCACGTATGCGCGCATGCACAGCTGTCAGCTGTGCACGCAAACTCTTATTGCAAGTTTGAGACAGAATAGACGTGGCTGCTTTTCACGCGGGAGCTAAGTTAGCAATCCAGCTGCATCGGCTGTCTCTCTCATTATGGCTTCCTCGATCGCTCTCACTCGCTTCTCTCTGCGCGTCACTGCTTTCTGCTGCAACGCACCTCGCTCACGCTAGCCTCGGCTCCGGTCATAGGCAACCCGATCACAACATCTATATAGATAGCGAGTGAAAGTTTAGCAGGCAATGGCATCATGAGCTCGGGTGGATATCTAATATCTATATATTTAATTTCTCATGTTGCATGTAGATTGAATGAGGTTATAGCGGCAAAAGCGATTACCATCCGTGCTAGTTCTCCGGTTGGCCACTGCACCCGTTGGCAGCACCGTCTCGCGGCTTCTAACACTGCACCGTTGCCATGCAGCTACGCAATCCTACACCGGATTCAGATTTTTAGTAGTAGTAAGTTAAAGCAGTAAGCTTGACTTCCCCGTAAATGCATTTCCTATCACGGATTGATGGCAATCATAGCGATAGAAGGCGTAAACACGTCCGTCGAATGTAAGCTCTGCAGTTGTCGATAGTAGTCGGGTAGAGTAGGCAGAGCTTTCGTTGTTCGCGCCATGCACGGGAGAGTTCCTGCGGGAGAAGAAAGATGTCGCGTTCGCGCTGATCGACTTCCGGTCTGCTCTGTCTCTTTCCGCGCCGCCACCGTGTCGTATAGATGTCGCTGCAGTCGCGTCGAGTTTTTCTTTTCACACGCATCGCATTGTTTTCCAGCGGCAAGGACATAGCGCGCTCTGGCGGCGAGTCGAGGCAGATGCGAGAACGCATGCGCATGCGCGCCATCGAGGCGCCGTCAACCTACGGCATCAGAGCTTGGCGCTGACCCACCCACACCTCCATGAGGGGAGCGGGAGGGCGTGAGATGCGCTGCCCGACCCCCCTGCCACCCCCCTTACGCGAGTGCTTCATTGAGCTGTGTTTCCCCCCGCAGTTACTGGTCGCTACTACGAGGGAAACATCTCCAATGGCTGCTGGGCAGAACCGAGCTTTGTATGAAGGGAAATGCTATCGTCGGTGGTCACCTTCGTCCCGCTGCGTTCGTGCCCCTCCCCCAGCCAGCCAGTCAGGTTTCCAACAGCTGGCAGAGGATTTCGCCTCTTCGTTGATTTTGCGTGTGAGAGAGGAGCGCGTGTGAGAAGATCGGAGCAAGGCAGGAAGCCTAGTGGCAGGGAACCTAGGAATTCGTACGGCGTACCCGACGAGGGTCGCTAGCTTGCTGCGTCTCTCTCTCTCTCACTCTCTCTCTCTCTCTCTTTCTCCCAGAGGGTGAGGCAAAGCCGTGTTTGTTGGCTGAATTGTTGTTGGTTCTATGAAGAGAGAGGCTTGTATCGAGTCCTATTATAGTCGGTACACACAAGAACAAAAGTAAAAGCTTTCGCAAGCGTTGCGGGTAATGACGCGTCTTGATGAAAATAATATATATATATATATATATATATATATATATGTGGCGCAAGAGGCGAATGAAATAGCGCCGTTGTGCGCGCAAGTATAGGTGCGTGCGTGCATAACTGCGCGGGTGTGTGCATGGGTGCGTGCGTGCGTGCATGTGCGGACATCTACATCGACATTAAAACCGCACGCGGTTATGTATATAGAAGAAAAGTAGGATATGCCCTTTTAAGAAGAGATCAACATGCACACCAGCTATGCACTATAGTTAGAGTACTAGATATGCGGAATGCTCTCAAGATGTCGCCTGTATTGGTCCCCTCCATGTCACAGCGGTGTACATACATATATGGACACGTATCTCACCTGACTACTCTAACCGCGCACGCTATCGTGGATGGTCGATAAACATAAAGCAGCGTGCTAACGACATCATGTTGTTGTAATGCCTAACGACGTGATTGCAATTATCATTCTTTTACCGAGATGCATAATTATATCACATCAAATGTGGTCGTGCGTCTGTCGTGATCAGAGAGCGTAACATAACATGATATATAGGTATTGGTATAGGTATAGGTAGGTAGGTATAAGTATAAATGAACGTTGTTGTTGCTGTAAATATTCCTGTATAAGAAAACAACCTGTTGATGTGATATACATATACGAGAGTCTTATTATCGTTATTAGAGACACACCAGCTCTCTCTCTCTCTGTATATATATATATATATATATATATATATATATATATATATATACATATATACATTATACCTAGCCAGTTTCACGCGTACATATCCCGGGAATCGATGTACAATTTATCAGTTAATCAGGCAGTTATTCAGTCAGTGAGTCAGTGAGTCAGTGAGTCAGTGAGTCGGTCAGTCAGTCAGTCATTCAGTCAGTCGTGTATTCATCTTAATATTTATACTTCTTCACGACAGGAAATGCGTTTTCAAAGCAACGTGCTACTACTAATACTGCTGCTACTGCTGCTGCTGCTGCTGCTGTTGCTGCTGCTGCTGCTGCTGTTGTTCCTGCTGCTGTTGCTGCTGCTAGCGCAGCACTTGCAATTACGAAGCCACGCGAAACTGTACGCACAAGTCGCTCTCGCTCTCTCTCTCTCTCTGTATCTCTTTATCTCTCGATCGTTTCCTTTGTACATATTGATCCCGCGAGGCTGCACTTGGCTGTCCGCATTGAAGGCCGAGTGAAGATGGTATCGCATTGTGATATGAAGCGAAGCCGTATCAATACTGCCGTCTGTCGTTGTCCTCACGGGCGTGTGTGACCGAGCAAGGACCACATGTTATGATTCCAAATCTGATTTACCCGAAGCCCGATGGATGGTGAAGATCGCGTACGCTTAATAAATCGATACGTTCTCTCACAGAAAGCGATGGCGCCCAGCAATCGTGTCTCGATGCGTCATACTATTTATCGTAGAAGCAGTACAGTAATGTGTCACTTGCCATCGCTTCTTGTGCTGCGGTTCGACACAAGCACGCGAGCGCGATTTTATATAGTTTTGTGAAAGGCTAGAATTGTGTGCGACTGTAGAAAGGAAACTTAATCTTCTCATTTCCTTGTTTGAACATCGGCCGAGGACGAAGAGTGTTGACTGTTTTGAGGAATATGTTGTCCTGAAAGTATACTCACCCGAGAAACGATGTCGATGTGTCTAACGAATGAAATGAGTGTCAAATGTGAACGATGTCAATGGTGCTTAGCTCATTATAGATTACGACTTGTTATATAAATGCACTGGTGTCACGTTACTGAGTAGTAGTAGTAGCCACACAGCGCATTCTTCTTTGAGGTAGCGGAAGATAATGCGCATTATGAGAAACGCTAGACGGCATTGCTGTATTTAAGCGAAAGACGTTTATTTTAAACGGCGAGCGAGAAGATTTGTGCATTATGGCTATTGTTAGATTGAGGGATTACCGTATGAAAATTTAAAACCAGAATTTTCAGTTATAGTATGTTCTGTACCGTGCATTGCGTGAAACGGGGTGAATGTGACAGTTAGCACTACGTAATTACAAACTCGTTTTGGAATGAGTTTTTAAATATCATGCATTTCTACGAAAACCTGGAATAAGAAAAGTGTGGTACTTTAGTTCGTTCCCTGTTTTACGATTTACCGTGATTATGCTTAAGTAGAATGAGGTAATAAACATGTTTATTACAATATAAAATTTCCAGTCTACCTGTCATATATATTTGATGTATATATTTGACGCATCACGATATATACTTCCATGCAATTGCAAACATTCGTCGACTCGTATACCATAATGAACCCCCTCCCCGATGGAAATAAAGCAAACTTTCGTTAACAAACGACGCAATATCAATCATAAAGTCAATATAAAGACGCAGATCTCGCTTCCGTGCCTATATCTCATTGTTTCAACGGCTTCTCCATCGTTTCTGCTTCCCTGACGCATCGCCCATCATCCCATGGCAAAGCGTGGCTGCATTACCAGGCCCTATACCTCCCCTTCTTATACATATAGCATGCGTACACACGTTACTATGCAACTATATAAAAACATACTACTACATAACCATTCGTTTACTATATAGCTATCATTCTAATGTGACACCTATGTGAGCACGGTAAGAGCTCCTTGTATGGCGGTACTTGTATGGCAAGCGTACCACACGCAGCACGCGTAGTGAGTATAGTCACTATGCGAGCCACGCCCAGGAAAGCAATCTCGCGCGAGCTGACAAGTGAGAGAGTCTTTTGACAGCGAAACATGGAACCGAGAGCGGCGCTCGCCGTAGTTCTGCCCTTACTGCTACTACTACTGCTGCTGCAATGTTCATCTATGTCTCAGGCAAAGACTGCGTGCGTAGACGTCAACAACAACGCAGTCGACTGGTATAGTACACCAACATTTCTCACTTCCCGCGTGTTCGGGCGTAGATGTATGCTATAGTCTGAGAGCGGAGTTATGTGCCCCACTTTCATCGCTGCACTGCTTTCCGTTGTAGGTATAGCTCCAAGAAACGGTCATACGTGGAAAGACCGTGGGTATTAACGTTAGGCTCGCAGCCGGGATGAGTTAGTTGTGGGGGAGATGGTCTACATGTCTAACAATAGTTTATATACATACATATGTGCTAGATACAATAATGTAACCCAAACACAGGATAGGTGTGGGGTTACATCCTGATCCTATCCTGTGTTTGGGTTACATTATTGTATCTAGCATATGTGCGTGTACAGAAGGGACGAAGATCAAATTGTCTTTGTTGTCATACAATATACTCATTCCTGGTACGACTGATGTCTTAAATTGGCCCTGTAACGGAACCCAACTCAGTTGACACTGGCCAGGCACCTAGACTAGATAGAACGCGTGTAACTGGCATAACCATAAACAATCTGCACGCGTTTGCTGCAGTGCTACGAGGTTTTACGTCTTACGCTGTTGCTCTGCCTGCGTTCCTTCAAATCAGCCCGAGGCCCTCAGTCTCCGTCGTAACAAAGCCGGCTAGCAGATGCGGCATCTTAGACGGGAACCGTAGTCGTTTGTATGCGCTGCTATAGCAAGCTGTAGGCGCGAGTGGGATAATGTCTCGGACATCTATCACACTATTTCTGACGGTAGCTCAAGTAAAACGCCGGGTGGTTATAGGTCTTATGTTAGCTTTAATATTTTAGACGGGCTGCCTCTTCATAATGCCCTTACTGCACGCAAAAAAACGCAACCGTGCCCAGTAGTACATAGAAATAGATAGTGAATATTGAAAAAATTGGTTTCCTATTAATTTCTAATCAGCAGCAGCTATTACATGGGAGAGCAGTCGCTTCCCATGTTATGGGTTATCACAGGATAAATGCTAGCGGGTCAAGGTGAAGGTCAACGCTAGCCGTTTGCGCCGTTAGATAGTTTGCCAGTTTGTGGCGCCATCTAGCGGCTCGATTCGTTTGTAAAAAAATCACCGGTCACTTCTAGGTTTATCATGTTGAAGCTGCCTGTGACCAAACACAGTAAGGATGCAGGCTTCGCTGCCGGCGTGGGATACGTGTACATGGACGCCAACGTACCGAAGTGGCGCAAATACGTCAAGTCCCTCAACGACTCCGACAACCCAGTCGGTTTACTCTTCCAGCAGTTACAAAGCAATGCAAAATCGGAGGTGAATTTGAGAGTTAATAATATTTTATGATAAATAAACCCATGTGAGTAAATTCATAGCACAATAAATCCACGTGGTCGACCTGTTAGCGACAGTTAGCGAAAGTAAAAGGTTAATCGTGCGGATTTTTGCGGGGAAATGAATTTACTCATAATATTGTCGTGAGCTCTGATGAACATGTTTCAATATTTACGGAGATAAATTGTTGAGAGATGGTGCAGGCAGTGGGCTTCTCGGAGTCAGAGTCCGCGCCAACTTTAATAATATTGTAAGCTGTGACTGAAACATCTGTTGGGTGGACAGCTAACTTCATTAGCTTCCACGTCATATATGTTTAGGTGCGCAAAACCTTCTCTCTATAGCCGCGTTCACACGTAGCAAGAAATCCGGTATTTAGCGTTCACACG
>NW_014577170.1:143472-165543 GCF_000485595.1 Priapulus caudatus | reverse complement strand
ATATACATATATACATTATACCTAGCCAGTTTCACGCGTACATATCCCGGGAATCGATGTACAATTTATCAGTTAATCAGGCAGTTATTCAGTCAGTGAGTCAGTGAGTCAGTCAGTCAGCCAGTCAGTCAGTCAGCCAGTCAGTTAGTCAGTCAGTCGGTCAGTCAGTCGGTCATTCAGTCAGTCGTGTATTCATGTTAATATTTATACTTATTCACGACAGGAAATGCGTTTTTAAAGCAACGTGCTACTACTAATACTGCTGCTACTGCTGCTGCTGCTGCTGCTGCTGCTGCTGTTGCTGCTGCTGTTGCTGCTGCTGCTGCTGCTGTTGCTGCTGCTGCTGCTGCTGTTGCTGCTGCTGCTGCTGCTGCTAGCGCAGCACTTGCAATTACGAAGCCACGCGAAACTGTACGCACAAGTCGCTCTCTCTCTCTCTATCTCTCTATCTCTCGTTCGTTTCCTTTGTACATATTGATCCCGCGAGGCTGCACTTGGCTGTCCGCATTGAAGGCCGAGTGAAGATGGTATCGCATTGTGATATGAAGCGAAGCCGTATCAATACTGCCGTCTGTCGTTGTCCTCACGGGCGTGTGTGACTGAGCAAGGACCACATGTTATGATTCCAAATCTGATTTACCCGAAGCCCGATGGATGGTGAAGATCGCGTACGCTTAATAAATCGATACGTTCTCTCACAGAAAGCGATGGCGCCCAGCAATCGTGTCTCGATGCGTCATACTATTTATCGTAGAAGCAGTACAGTAATGTGTCACTTGCCATCGCTTCTTGTGCTGCGGTTCGACACAAACACGCGAGCGCGATTTTATATAGTTTTGTGAAAGGCTAGAATTGTGTGCGACTGTAGAAAGGAAACTTTACCTTCTCATTTCCTTGTTTGAACATCGGCCAAGGACGAAGAGTGTTGACTGTTTTGAGGAATATGTTGTCCTGAAAGTATACTCACCCGAGAAACGATGTCGATGTGTCTAACGAATGAAATGAGTGTCAAATGTGAACGATGTCAATGGTGCTTAGGTCATTATAGATTACGACTTGTTATATAAATGCACGGGTGTCACGTTACTGAGTAGTAGTAGTAGCCACACAGCGCATTCTTCTTTGAGGTAACGGAAGATAATGTGCATTATGAGAAACGCTAGACGGCATTGTATTGCTGTATTTAAGCGAAAGACGTTTATTTTAAACGGCGAGCGAGAAGATTTGTGAATTATGGCTATTGTTAGATTGAGGGATTCCCGTATGAAAATTTAAAACCAGAATTTTCAGTTATAGTATGTTCTGTACCGTGCATTGCGTGAAACGGGGTGAATGTGACAGTTAGCACTACGTAATTACAAACTCGTTTTGGAATGAGTTTTTAAATATCATGCATTTCTACGAAAACCTGGAATAAGAAAAGTGTGGTACTTTAGTTCGTTCCCTGTTTTACGATTTACCGTGATTATGCTTAAGTAGAATGAGGTAATAAACATGTTTATTACAATATAAAATTTCCTGTCTACCTGTCATATATATTTGATGTATATATTTGACGCATCACGATATATACTTCCATGCAATTGCAAACATTCGTCGACTCGTATACCATAATGAACCCCCTCCCCGATGGAAATATAGCAAACTTTCGTTAACAAACGACGCAATATCAATCATAAAATCAATATAAAGACGAAGATCTCGCTTCCGTGCCTAGATCTCATTGTTTCAACGGCTTCTCTATCGTTTCTGCTTCCCTGACGCATCGCCCATCATCCCATGGCAAAGCATGGCTGCATTACCAGGCCCTATACCTCCCCTGCTTATACATATAGCATGCGTACACACGTTACTATACAACTATATAAAAACATACTACTACATAACCATTCGTTTACTATATAGCTATCATTCTAATGTGACACCTATGTGAGCACGGTAAGAGCTCCTTGTATGGGAAGCGTACCACACGCAGCACGCGTAGTGAGTATAGTCACTATGCGAGCCACGCCCAGGAAAACAATCTCGCGCGAGCTGACAAGTGAGAGAGGCTTTTGACAGCGAAACATGGAACCGAGAGCGGCGCTCGCCGTAGTTCTGCCCTTACTGCTACTACTACTGCTGCTGCAATGTTCATCTGTGTCTCAGGCAAAGACTGCGTGCGTAGACGTCAACAACAACGCAGTCGACTGGTATAGTACACCAACGTTTCTCACTTTCCGCGTGTTCGGGCGTAGATGTATGCTATAGTCTGAGAGCGGAGTTATGTGCCCCACTTTCATCGCTGCACTGCTTTCCGTTGTAGGTATAGCTCCAAGAAACGGTCATACGTGGAAAGACCGTGGGTATTAACGTTAGGCTCGCAGCTCGGATGAGTTAGTTGTAGGGAAGATGGTCTACATGTCTAACAATAGTTTATATACATACATATTATGTGCTAGATACAATAATGTAACCCAAACACAGGATAGGTGTGGGGTTACATCCTGATCCTATCCTAGCTGTGTTTGGTTTACATTATTGTATCTAACATATGTGCGTGTACAGAAGGGACGAAGATCAAATTGTCTTTGTTGTCATACAATATACTCATTCCTGGTACGACTGATGTCTTAAATTGGCCCTGTAACGGAACCCAACTCAGTTGACACTGGCCAGGCACCTAGACTAGATAGAACGCGTGTAACTGGCATAACCATAAACAATCTGCACGCGTTTGCTGCAGTGCTACGAGGTTTTACGTCTTACGCTGTTGCTCTGCCTGCGTTCCTTCAAATCAGCCCGAGGCCCTCAGTCTCCGTCGTAACAAAGCCGGCTAGCAGATGCGGCATCTTAGACGGGAACCGTAGTCGTTTGTATGCGCTGCTATAGCAAGCTGTAGGCGCGAGTGGGATAATGTCTCGGACATCTATCCACACTATTTCTGACGGTAGCTCAAGTAAAACGCCGGGTGGTTATAGGTCTTATGTTAGCTTTAATATTTTAGCCGGGCTGCCTCTTCATAATGCCCTTACTGCACGCAAAAAACGCAACCGTGCCCAGTAGTACATAGAAATAGATAATGAATATTAAAAAATAGGTTTCCTATTAATTTCTAATCAGCAGCAGCTATTACATGGGAGAGCAGTCGCTTCCCATTCGGTTAAGGGTTATCACGGATGTAAATGCTACGGGTCAAGGTGAGGTCAACGCTAGCGCGCGATTTGCGCCGTTAATAGTTTGCCAGTTCGTGGCGCCATCTAGCGGCCTCGCATTCGTTGTAAAAAATGCAGCCGGCTCACTTTCTTGGTTTATCATGTTGTGAAGCTGCCTGTGACCAACACAGTAAGGATGCAGGCTTCGCTGCCGTCGTGGACGGGACATGGACGCCAACGTACCGAAGTGCGCAAATACGGTCAAGCTCCCTCACGACTCGCGGACAAACCCAGTCGGCTTACTCTTCCAGCAGTTACAAAGCAATGCAAAATCGCAGGTGAATTTGAGACGTTAATAATATTTTTATGATAAATAAACCCATGTGAGTAATTCATAGCCACAATAAATCCCGTGGTCGACCTGTTAGCCGACACGTTAGCGGAGAAGTAAAAGTTAATCGCGGATTTTGCGGCGAAATGAATTTTACTCATAATATTGTCGTGGAAGCTCTGATGAACAATGCTTTCAGATATTTACGGAGATTAAATTGTTGAGTAGATCGGTTGCAGGCAGTGTGGCTTCTTCGGAGTCAGAAGGGTTTCGCAGCACAAACTTTTAATAATATTGTAAGCTGTGACTGAAACATTCTGTTCTGGTGGACAGGCTAACTTCTTGAGCTTTCACAGTCTATATATTTTAGGTGGCGCAAAAGACCTTCTCTTCTATAGCCCGTTCACACGTAGCAAGAAATCCGCGTATTTAGCGCTTCACAGCGAGGCAAAATGCGCGTGCTAAGAATGACGGTATCTGAAACAGGAGTCGAGAGGTTATTTGACTGTAAAATACGCGGGCTTCACCAAGGACCCCGAATAATTTGCTGTGCTTGAGATAAATACCGGATCTCTGGGTGGAGCCGCATTTCCCTCTGTGTGAACGCGATTTCTTGAAGCCGCGTAATTTTATAGACTGGTCCACGCTCGACAGTTCCAGTGTAACGCGAGTGGAACTGTCGAGCGCGGACCAGTCTACGTATTTTATCGGCAGTTGGTGCGCATTGCATTGTTTATTTCGCACTAAAGCAGCTCGCAGCTCGCAAATACGGCATTTCTGGAGCCGCGAATCAGCGTGTGAACGCTCAGCCGCGTATTTTGTCTCAGATTCGGTATTTCGCAAATACCGTATTTCATAAATACGAGGTCTCGTGTAAACGAGGCTTATGTCAAATTTCCTTTCGTTGTTTTTTTAGGATTTCATGCACATCCTGTACAATGATGAATTGCCTGAGGGACCAACAACCGAACATTACGGACACACAAAAGGTGATACGAGTGCACGCATAAACATTATTCAGGCGCGGATTTAGGCCGGTTTGCACCGGTTTCCAGAAACCGGTCACAGGCTGGGTATCTTCAGAATTGACCCTCAAAATTCACCAGAATGCACCAAATATAGCTTTATTTTTTTTAAATTCCCGGGGGGGCATGCCCCCGGACCCCCCTAGCTGTCACTATAACTATGGAAACTGGTCACCCAAACCCTCTGGATCCGCCCCTGCTATTGATATATCTATCTAAATGAAATGACCATGCCCCTTGGATACCTATTGCTAGGTCGGTCAAGCTAGAACAATTTATACGTTTTCCACGCGTCCATGCCAAATTGTTGACTTTGCGGCACTTCGTTGCTAAGCATTGTCGTTTAGAACGTCCTATCACAGTGTTGGTTGGCTAGACCTACCTGTCACTCACTCCAGGATAGGTCAATTGATACGGAAGACACAATAAGGAAAATTAACCAAATAGATCAAATTGTACATTTTGTACCAGGGGATGATATTTCAGCATCTACTTAGCATCTAATATCACACGGATATCAAACTCAGACGATGACATACTGGATGGACGCATTGCCCTATTTCCACTTCGTGTTCTTCCGCAGGTTTTCTCGGGTTCGACCGAGACTCCGGCTTCTGGCTGGTGCACAGCACGCCAAAGTTTCCCGGCTACACGAACGCCACCTACTACTGGCCGCACAACGGGCGGCGTAACGGGCAGAGCTTCCTCTGTGTCACATACGCTTACAGCACCCTCGGCGAAATCGGCAAGCACACTCGCTAAGTGATGTCATTAGAGAGAGAGATAGATAGATAGAGAGATAGAGAGAGAGAGATAGAGAGAGATATATAGAGAGACACAGCGAGAGAGAAGAGGAAGATGAGAAGAGAGAAGAGGGAGATGAGAAGAGAGACAGAGGGGGAAAGAGACAGAGCGAGAGAGAGAAGATGGAGAGAAGAGAGGGGAAAAGAGACAGAGAGACAGAGAGAGCAAGAGAGAAGAGGGAGATGAGAAGAGAGATAGAAGGGATAAGAGACAGAGAGCGAGAAAGGGAGAAAGAGACAGAGAGAAGGGGAAAAGAGACAGCGAGATGGGGAAAAGAAACAAAGAGAGAGAGAGAGAGTGAGAGAGAGAGAGACAAAGAGAGAGCGAAACAGCGAGAGAAAGAGAGAGAGAGTGTGTGTGTGTGTGTGTGTGTGTGTGTGAGACAGAGAGAAAGAGAGAGGGCGAAAAAAAGAGAAACAGAAAAACAGAGAAACAGACAGAGACCGAAATCGTCGTCATTTTTCCGTTGCACGGTTTCAGCGACCCGCCAGCTGCTCTAAACCTACCCCGTGGTGTACGACAGCAAGGCGCGGCTTCTGTTCGCGCGGGACCACCCGCCGCTGCGCCGGGCGTCGCTGCCGGGAGAGCAGCATCCGAAGGAGGCCGGGCCATGGAACCCGCAGCTGCCGCCTCGGCCTCGCTCCGACTGCCAGCCGCCCCCTGAGCGAACCTTTGTCACTCTCCGCAAAGGCCTCCAAGTACGACGCAGGTGAGTCGGCGTTGAGGTGAACGATTGTCGCACGGTTGTGGTCCGTGCCAGGTCTCTTCTAGCTCGCACGGTCACAGCTACTGGTGGTTTGACTTATGGAATCGCAGCCCGTAGTGCTAAACCAGGCCTCCTCTACTCCCACAGTCGCACAGCTTACCCATGGGATTAGAACATGAGAATCACCACACCTTTGTAGTCCTGACCCAGGCCCTTCTCTACTCCCCAGTCACAGCTACCATGGGGTAGAATGCTAGAATCACACCTTGTAGACCTGACCCAGGCCTTCTATACCCCCATGGGTACAGCTAACGTGGGGTAGAATGCTAGAATCACACCTTGTAGACCTGACCCAGGCCTTCTATACCCCCATGGGTACAGCTAACGTGGGGTAGAATGCTAGATCACACCTTGTGACCCGACCCAGGCCTTTCTAACCCCATGGGTACGCTAACGTGGGGTACCCGAATTGCAGAATCACACTGTAAGTCCTTGACCCAGTGCCTTCTCATACCCCATCTGGGTACAGCTAACCGTGCGGGTATGCACTAGATATCACAACCCTTGTAGACCCCGACCCAGGCCTTCTATAGCCCGCAGCATTGGGTACCAGCTAACGTGGGGTAGTTAGATGCTAGAATCAACACCTTGTACGTCGCTGACCCAGGCCGTTCTGATACTCCCATGGCGAAAACAGCTAAAGCGTGTGGGGTAGGTAAATGCTAGAATCCACACCTTGTAGACCCGACACCAGGCCCTTCTATACCCCCGATGGGGTACCACGCTAACGGAGGATGTCGAAGACAGATTTGCTACTCCCCACAGTCAGAGCTACCGGGTTATATGGAGAGTCAGAGCAACGCTACACTCTTTGCTGCTGATCTGCAGTGTCTCTCTCTCAGCCTACATACACATTATGCCGTTCACGAGGTTTGAAGCTCCTTCCCGATTCTTTTCCTATGTATTTTTCCATACGTATTTTTTTGTTATGTTTTTTCCGTTTGCATCATCCACTTCTCGTCTGTATTTCCTCGCACCGCTCTCTGTCACCATCTTTCGCAAGTATCATCTACAGCGGATCGTCCGACTGGATGGCGTCCGCGTCCGTTCGGCGTCTCCTGTGTGCTCTATTTTCGCCGAGGAACGTGCAGAACCACGGCGCCGGCAAGCTGGCGAGGCTCGTGTGCGCCCCCTACCGCGCGAGAACCGTGGGCAGGACGGTCAACCTGAGCCGGTCGCCGGCGGTCGAGCCTTCCGACGAGACTCGCCGACCAGTCGAAGTGGGCGGCGACGGCGGCGGCGGCGGCGGCCGCGGGCGGAGTGGGCGCTGCCTACGCACCGACGGAATCGCAGGAACGGCACCAGCGGGTGCGCGGCGGCGGCGCCGTGTGCACGCGGGACGCGCGCGTGTGGGCGGCGTTCGCACACCTCGTCGGACGCGTCGAGAAGTGTCGCGGGAAGGCGGCGGCGGCGGGTGTTTTTTTTCGCGACTAGGGCACGCGTCTGTCTGCGTCTGCCTCCCCCGCAGAGAGAGAGAGACTGTCAGAGGTAGTTTTATGAGGAGCGTGTGCGCTTACGGCATTTAGCACAGCTACGATGCACGTATCTGCGTTTGCTTCTCCCGGACAGACAGCACTGTTAGAGATAGTTCCATGATGTGTGTGTGTGTGTGTGTATGCTTACAGCATTTACTACACCTAGGGTACACATGTCTGCTTCACCTGCCTTCTGACAGGCAACACTGTTATTAAAAAGTAAGATAATTACATCTTATTGTCTAATAACATTGTATCATTATAATGTAACATTGTATGACAAACTAATTATCTACTATGGTGGCAGCAACAGCATAATCCTTATCCTCCCATTATACGACAGGACAGGTATTATGCTCGCTTGATTATAAATAAAAAATTACTACACTAGATTATATTGCTGTTATTAAGCTGACATTGTAAGCTAATATATCACTTGATTTACATTAGAATTTAATAGGGTTGTGGTTGTAAATATAAAGGAGCTGTCACATTACCTTCATATTTTAATTATGCAACTGGCCTGGAGATAAATGTAAAAAGAAGGCAAATGTAACATATAAAATTTAATGATGAAAACAATCCACATTCATAGAAAACAATAGATTCTCTCGGTTATAACGTTAGTTGCCAATAGACGTTCTACGTATAAACTTACACGTTCGCAATTCATTTTGTACGCACGTGCCAGAAGCTGCAAGTTTAAACTACATATAGAACCTCAGCTTATTCTCACTATCTCTTTTAGAGCATACCTATCGTATAGGTTGCAATAGGCTATTATAGATTTCATCATGGTTTCTTGAAATAAATCACATCACTCGGGGATAAAAAAAAAACGTCTATACGCTACTTCACATAATTTAATTTGTCTAACTATTACCTCGTGGATGCTAGCAACACAGTGTGATAATGCCATTACAGGACCTAGCGTAGATTCATATTTCAGTATCCATCATCTGAACAGGTAATATTGTATTCCGGGTATTTCTTCTTCAAGATTTCCACTGATATTTCATGATCTGCCTTCCCATATCCCTACAGCAAAAAAAGATAGACGAATGGATACTGCACACGTATTACGAACAGACATGAAAATGAATTATTGAATGTACTACCTAATCAAACTTACTCACTTACTGCTTACTCACTGTAACTTTTACTACATCAAATCTAGACCTTTATAACAAGTTTCGCTCTGTGACACGTGACCCTCAGTTAATGCTTCATGCCATGTTTGTGTAGCGGAAACACTGAGAATGTTGCCAAGTAGCCACAACAAGGTCAATACCGTCGAGTGTCCGTAAACTTTGAGAGTCTTGGCGGTGGGATCGTGCTCAATCCTTCCTCCACCCGTGCAGAACACATCAAGTCCTGCCTTCCTGATTCCAGGCTCCACCTCCTCCAAGACATCACCTTACCAAGGCAAAGCTATGTGTTACACATACGAAACTCTAATGAGGTCATAGTCCTCATAAATGCACTAACCTAGGATGATGGCGCAGGGGGAGGAGACAAAATATCTCAAGTTGGTTCTACATCAACAGTAACCCATGCTTGGTGTGAATGCATCCAGCATAGTCTCTTTTCTCACACATTGTGAGGAGAGAGAGACATTGTGGGTAAAATCACTGGGGGTAAGATGCCGACATGAAAAAAACCACCATTTCGCAAAATGCTACGAGGAAATGCAACAACAAATTAATTGTTCGTCACACCATGATTGGCATTGAACTTCAATGGGCATACCTACCATGGTATCCTGCTCGCAAATATCCTCTAACAATGTACTTAAAGTTCTTCAGATCATCGTCTTTGAACACCTTGACGAGGATGTACTTGAATCGCCCCTTAGGATCAATGTCAACGTCTGCTACGGCGTCAAAACTCATTTTAGCCCTCGAGACCAAGGAGCGAACAAATGAGCGAGCCAGGTCTGTTAGCTAGCCTGCAGACCTGGAACATAGATTTTAACATTTTTTTTAGATTCATCACTCACAAATACAAGAGTTACTTTACACGAAACCAAGTATTATGTTGATTATTCAACAATAGCCCAAAGTGCACAGGAACTTTAACAGACAGATAATGAAGTTCGGTACATAATTAATGTTTTATTATTATAAATATTGTAATACACAAATTCTGGCTCATTATAAGGGTGATATAGATTTCTTACACTCAGAATAGAGGAGGCAAACATCTACTGGGAGTACATCGTGGAATATTCAAGTGATGTTTTAACACGTTACACAGTTGTGTAAACTACCACATCTGAGTAATAAAGCCTGCAGGTTTAAGGCAAGAGGCTATTGTCTAGCTCAACCTGTTTATCCTGTTCACTCCCACTCCTGGTACAGGAACAAGACTTAAAAGGCTATATCCAGTGTTTATAAACAGGTGGAACTACAGGTACAGGTATAGGAAGATGTAGAGCTACAGGTAAAAGTACAGGTAGAGGTATAGGTAGAAGTACAGGTAGAGGTATAGGTAGATGTAGAGCTACAGGTAGAGGTATAGGTAGATGTAGAGCTACAGGTAGAGGTATAGGTAGATGTAGAGCTACATGGAGAATTACAGGTAGATGTAGAGCTACAGGTAGAGGTACAGGCAGGAGCAAAGGGACTACACACGTAGAGAAACTATTGATGAAGCCATGTACTATGTAGTGTTTAATAAATACAAGCGTCACTCAGTTGTAACTGCATGAACTACTGTGTCTGAGATAGGGTTAGGATCATTAGCAGGTTACTTTGAGACTTAGTATATAGCGTGAAAGACTACATATGGTCTAATTTGTAGCAATGCAACAGGTTTTTGACGGGTACGTGTTCAGCAAAGAAGAAGGACTCAAGCACAGGCACTTGGAACGTCTCAATAAAAATTAAAGAAAGTAAATAAATACGAAATGTATTTACTACCAAACCGGGAAGTCTTAACGTTTCTCTACTCTATTTCGCCTATAATCACCTGTAAATGCCGGTCATATGCTCATCTGCAACACACAAGTACACCGCACGCTAGCTGCTGCACACTGACATATAAATATATAGTGTATTAATAGTTTAATACTATATTATATGTATATGTATACTATATATTTAATTTATGTGTCAGTGTGCAGCAGTTAGCGTGCGGTGTACTTGTGAGTTGCAGATGAGCATTTGACCGGCATTTACATGTGATTATAGGCGAAATAGAGTAGAGAAACATTAAGACTTTGGTAGTAAATACATTTCGTGTTTGGCTTCTTCTTTTTTTATTGAGACGTTCCAAGTGCCTGTGGCTGTACCTGTGGACTCAAGGACCGTGACGGTGAAGTGAGTTCATGATATCAGATTACAGATATGCCGACAGTGAATCAAGATTAGTACGCTGTTTTATTTTCACGCGTTAAATAATACAACTTGACAACACACCGCTTAAAAGATGGGCCAGTAATAAATTGTCTCAGATCATACAGTTTCCTGCAGCAAAACAGTGGTTGAACAGTTGGAAAGTTTCAGCAGTGTGTTGACAGCAAAATCTTTGGTTGACAGAATCACTCTGCCACGGACTGCGCGCCATCTACGTGAAGTATTCCTTATCATTTAGGTCGTTACGGCGGCAAAAGGGCAAAAGTCCATTCCTTATATTGCAATATATGCCCTACATTGTGCACTGTTTTAACAGTAGTATCATTTACTTCACTTATCATCCTAATGCAAACCTTAATGAAATATCAATGTAAATACATATACTAAAGACTGATCTAGTAAAGACTGGAATGCATTCCTATCCGCGTCTTTGGTTAAGCTAACATGTCTGCGCACAATCAGACTTGTTGTTTTAGTCCATTTTAGTCGCAATATTATTCATTATTGTATAAATCGGCAATCACTGTGTTATTATAGCCTATTTAGGGTTCAATCGTTGGATAAGAGTATTGCATACGCATTGGGGAGTTTATGCTAGCACTGTCAAAACATGGAACAACAGACTAACGTTGACTGTTTGTTTTTTGGCTTTGAAATCAGCACCCAGCAGGCAAGTAAATACGAAGTGGCTACGCGTCTGGAACCGGTCGCCTAGCCTCCAGGCTACGCGTCCGGACATCCATCTCACACAGGAAGCTTGCGACACGTTCACGCATGATTGCGCAATGGGACGCTCTGGTGAGTGCCGTCTATCCTTTCATCCGTCCTCTCTCGCGCTCTCATACACACGCGCGCAGCTCTCTCTCTCTCACGCATACACACACATACACATTCCCATTCCCCCCCTCTCTCTCTCTCTCTCTCTCTCTCTCTCTCTCTCTCTCTCTCTCTCTCGTCTCTCTCTCTTCTCTCTCTCTCTTGCTCTCTCTCTCTCTCTCTCTCTCTCTCCTCTCTCCTCTCTTCTCCTCGCTCTTCTCTCGTCTTCTCTCTCTCTTTCTCTCTCTCTCTCTCTCTCTCCTGCATACATGCACACACACGTACACATTCCCATTCCCTCTCTCTCTCTCTCTCTCTCTCTCTCTCTCACACACACACACACACACACGGCAATCACCAGAGCGTCCCATTGCGCAATCATGCGTGTACGTGTCGCAAGCTTCCTGTGTGAGATGGATGTCCGGACGCGTAGCCTAGCGGCTCCTCGTCCGGAACCGGTCGCATAGCCACAGCCAAGTAAATATCATGGCTTTCTGTCTAAAATATGACTAGTGCCATAGCCAGCATGAACCATTCTGGATAGTATTAATGATAGCAGCTTCGAAATCTCGCTACTTTATAGTAGCTTGCTCTAAATTCTTCCAGACCACACCCAGCCGTCCCCGTACACATACCCGTACCCGTTACACGTACCCGTAGACATAATACGTCAGGATTCTTCAAGCTTTTTCATTATAGCATTGCGGGTGCTGCCTTTACGGTCCTATAGTTGCAAATCGCCGAAGGCGGTTTGCGTGCTAGGGGGTCCGGGGGCTATGATATTTAGCATGGCGGCTATGATATTTAGAGTGGCAGGTGAATTTTAGGATGGCGGGGCTCGACGATAGCCTGGCGGGCCGCCAGGCTATAAGTGCTCTTGGAGAACCCTGTACGGTAGTGTCTAAACGACCGGACCCGGTTTCGGAGGCCTGAAAACTAAACAACCGGCTCTCTTCTCTGATTGGTCAGTTTCCGAACATAACAGGACAATTTTTAATGCAAAACATAAAGAAATATATTTAATTCCGAACATAAACAAAAGTTACAGAACAAATAAATGAATAAAAAAAATAATGAAATACAAAGAAATACAGAAAGCAGAGGAAAATAAAAACATCTTATGGGGTTCGAACACGGTCGATCCCTTACTATCACGAAGCGAAAGCCTCTACCGTTGAGCAACTGAAACCAACTTGAAGGTTAGAGATATAGACCTTGACCCTAACCCTAACCATAATCCTAACCCTAACCCTAACCCTATCCCTAATTCTAAAATAAAATAAAATTAGCCAAAAATAATAAAAAATAAAATAGTGACAAAATTAGCCAATCAGAGAAGAGAGCCGGTTGTTTAGTTTTCAGGATACCGAAACCGGATCCGGTTGTTTAGACACTTCCTAATAATACACTATACAGTACATATAACAGGTTTAATAACAACTGGTTTAATAACAACAGGTTTTATAACAACTAACACATGTTTTCAGGTAAAGGTGATCATTGTTGACAATGAGCTGAATATTCAATACAAAGACACTATTCTGTTTGACACAGAGCTACCGGAATTCAGGTGATCAAGATCGACTTATTAATGCTCAAGGGGTCGTTGTCATATCAGGTACTACAGATATGTACCCGAGGTACATATATGTATACACAAAGTGTACCAGACCCTAACCCTAGCCCTAACCCTAACCCTAACCCTAACCCTAACCCTAACCCTAACCCTAACCCTAAACATACCTCATATAAAATATAAACATAATACGAAACAACCTAAAACTACCTCGGGTACATATCTGTAGTACCTGATACGACAACGACCCCATCTGCCTTATTAATTCATAAACAATTGGAGAGTGTAGCATGCAAATTGCAATGTGCAAATTAAGACAAAAACTCCATTAGACAGCATTATATAATTGGCACCATAAATAAATTATAGCTAACTGTTTTGTATTAGCTAGCAAGCCGTGGGTTCAAAGTCATTTTTGGGTGTCATTCGTGTTATTTCATCGTTGCATATATCATTTTTATAGTACCCACGCTGGTGTCCACATACACGATGATAGACTGACCGTTACAACACCAACTGCATTATGGGTGAAGGCCATCGATTTAGCTTTAACCAAGATGAAGCGGTCTGGGGTCGACTTTGCCAGGATTGCTGCAGTGTCTGGTACTGGGCAGGTATTGGTCATCGGATGTGTGTTTCTAAAACTTTCAATAATGAAACGGATTATTACACGTGGATACATTTCCCCCTGAGTATACCAGCTGATAAACTGGAGATTCCATTGTGTTTGCAGAAAGTTGAGCACGTGTTATTTTCTCTAGGTTTATGTAAAAAAAAATCTCATCAAATTTGAAAATTAGTTGCACATTCATAATTTTTGTTAATATTATAGCTGTTATATATTTGGAATTGAACCATACCTTTCAGCAACATGGAAGCGTCTACTGGGCGAAAGAAGCCAGGGCCACTCTGCAGAATCTTAAGGCTGAGAAAACATTGCATGATCAGCTGTCGGTATGTAGCATTGTCGTTGTTAGTTGTGGTGATTATACATGGCCAGAGAATGAAAGTATATATACTGAGTCTCTGTATCGGTATATAGAGAGAATATCCGATTGCCATGAAAACATCTAGGGTATGCGTATGTTTGGACGATAGAGATCGGTAATCAGTGGTTTATGCATACAAATCTCCTCGCCCATTGATTCGAGGAATGTGTGCGCACGCCTCATTTTGTCACAACCGCATATACCTCCTGCATGGTGCAATTGGAAAGTGGTAGTTTTTCTTGCAATTTTAGGCATCGTTTAGTATACCAGATTCACCACTATGGATGGACTCCAGTACAGACAAATGGTGCAGACGTTTAGAGAGCCAGCTAGGCGGTGCTCAGGTATCATCGATACATCGGTATTCTCGATACATTTTAGTAACGATCGTATGCATCAGCTCGACCATGTAATTGTGTATTCGTCGTTAAAATTTAAATATTGCACGTTGCATAGTTGACGTAGATTGTACTGCAAAATTGCCTGATATTCTTCAA
The DNA here is from genome assembly GCF_000485595.1 of Priapulus caudatus. NCBI lineage: Eukaryota > Metazoa > Priapulida > Priapulimorpha > Priapulimorphida > Priapulidae > Priapulus > Priapulus caudatus. The sequence continues at coordinate 150,774 of NW_014577170.1, read as the reverse complement.
TGTGTTACTGGGACAAAATCTGGCATTGGGGCGCTCTCAGGCACTTTCAAATTTGGCCCAGGATCCCATCAACTGGTGATTGACAGGGACTTGCTTAATTAACGGGGTTGTTTTAATGATCAAGTTACAGCACATGTCAGTGCATTTTATAACACTTCAGAGGCACACACAAGTATCAATTATTGTTTTTGCATGTGTGCTTTACTGGTACTCACGTATATTCGTGGCATCTTTGTACGCCCGATCCCATTGCTTTAATCTGTTTACAGAGGTTAGCCTTCATCACCGGTAGCTCGGCACAGACACGACTGACTGGAAACCAGATTGCAAAGTTATACGAGACTGAATCGATGGGATTCAGCAATACCGAGGTGCGTGGGTTAGCTGACAATAACTGATTTGCGTGAGAGTAAAATGAGATTTTAAGTGTGTTGGTTATAAGAAATCGGATGTAACAGTCAAGTGTGATGAGTACATTTCTAAAACAGGAATCCATCCTAATTTTCATGATGATTTGATAGTAAATCACTATCCAAGCATGCACTACCTAGTGCTAAGCGAGCCGCCTTGAGGTAGACGTAACAATGACGATCAGAGAGAAGTTTCGTAACTGTATCGATGTCCCCCAAACAATACATTTGAAGTTTTGTGGGCGTGAGCTCTTGTAGGTGTTGCTGGAACATCATCGTGCTTCAGCAGCAGTCGTTTAATGTATTTGATGTATGTCTGCACCTGCGAATGATTGACATCCGTACTGACATCCCTCCACCGAACCGCACGGTCGACATAAACTGGGTCCCGCCGCAATTTTCGCAATTTTCTTTCTACCTCGCAGCGCATTTCCCTGGTGAGTAGCTTCGGAGCGTCGATCTTCCTCGGAGACTACGCGCCGATCGATTATTCGGACGGCTCGGGAATGAACCTGCTCGACATCTGGACGAAGAAGTGGAGCACAGAATGTCTGCAGGTGCGTGAGGCCCAGGCAGTCTTAAAGGCGCCTAATCTGCAGGGGCCGGTTTCACGAAGCGTAATTAAGTCCTTAATCATGATTAAATCACTAATCATGATTATAACCTCCCGTAATTAAATTGAAGTGAGTGTTTCATGAAGCGTAATTAACTTTAATCATGATTAAGTTAATCTCAATATTTAATTCTACTCAGGAGCATGATTAAATCCACTAATCATAATTAGTTGCTAGTACTAGTAGTAGTATGTAGGTAGTACTAGCTCGCTGGCAAACAGTAAGTAGGCTGCAGATTTTACAATTGGAAATTTTACTTCCATTATATCCCAAGGAAATTTAATTTATCTAAGATTAGCTGTAATAATTTAGTAATTATAATTGCAAATTAATTCCTTTTCAGGTACCGTTTTGCAGGTACTTTTTGCATTGTCTGCCATTTTGAATACAGTGTAATTCATGCTTAAGTCGGCTAATAATGTGATTAGTTTAATATGTAATTAAATCACTTCGTGAAACAGATTTTTAAGTATGATTAACTAATCATAATTACGGAATGATTAGTGATTTCATTATAATTAAAGTTAATCACACTTTGTGACACCGGCCCCAGGTTTCTTATGCACCGCAGCTGTACACACATCCGTGCTCTCACGCACTGTCTTATTGGTCCCAAAGTTCACCCACCAATGTTTGATAGGGCTTGGGCACTGGCGTTTTGCTGGTCAGCTTACAGCCACATGGTGATATATTTCACAGCGATTTGCCGGCACACATAACTTAAGGATCTCTGGTTTTTGTGCGTACGGTATGCTGATAATTACATGTATTCGTAGCACCTGTAAATGTCAGATCATGTTCTTTTAAGTCCAGCGCGCCACTTACGAACGATTTATGCAAATGTTATCACATGAAATTTTTTCCGTGAATAGAGAAGCACCGGGAAATAAGGTTGCCTATTAACTGAGTTGTGACTACAGCGAGCAATTGCTGGTTTAGTGAGGCAGAAGAAGATTTGCTGGCATGGCCGTGGATGAAGAGTCTGGCAAGGTGAAAGGTGAAGCATTGTTGCATTGCCATACAATCACACAACACAACAGCTGTTGTTTGTATACCAATTAGAACTAATGGGTTTTCCTTGGGTTTTGCTTGTGGATTTATTGCAGGCGTGCGTACCTGATGGAAGTTTGGAAGCAAAGCTCGGAGCCCCTGTTCCATCCCACAGTGATGTGGTGAGCATTAAACTTATAGTTGTCTAGTCTGTTCCTGCCAGAAGACCTAAGCTGCTTGGTTACGGTTACTAGCCCCTTTTTATGAGCTGAGTCTTTTTCTAATGGCAAGGGACGTACACTTCATGCAGGATGTGTTAATGTCTGTGAAAATCATGATCTTAACTGTTTGTAATTCAACTGAACAACTATTAAACTATTATGGTACATTATTATGTATTATTGTATATACATATATACATACACAATAATATTAAGTCGCGGTTTTCATGAATCTAACTACGATGTTAATGGGGGAATCGGTGTATATACACATAGATATACGTATATATATATACGTACATATATATACGTACCTATATATACGTACATATATATACGTACATATATATACGTATATATATATACGTACATATATATATATGTATACATATACATATATAGATATATCATATGATACATTGCTATCTATAAGTATGTATTATTATTACGCAATATGCAGGGTCCGATCAGCCAATACATGGTCGACAGATATGGCTTCCATCCGAAATGTCGTGTTATTGCATTCACCGGTGATAATCCAGGTGCGATGTGTGTTTGAGCTGCTCACCTGCATATGTCTCACGTTCATTGATAGACTAACAATCATCGTCATCGCCATTAGATGTATCCGGTAGTCAAGCTTAGTTAGATTCATATAGCTAGTAAAAATTGAAAGCATATGTTACTACAGCTGCCATAGTTTCTGTTAGACGGGCAGAGTTTAGTACCTATGGGTAGTAAAACAGTAAAAACAGAGTATGTTTGACTAGTTGCCATGGTTTCTGTCATCTGCAGCCTCTCTGGCAGGACTGTTGTCGGGGAATCGTGACATCATACTTTCTCTTGGGACCAGTGACACGGTGTTTGCTAGCCTGGACAAGCCGAACCCGCATGAATCCTGCTCGGCAATTTTGGTGAATCCAACCAATCAGTACACCTACATGGGCATGCTCGTGTAAGTGTTATTAGTAAAATTGTGGTTTCTCTTGGCTTCATTTAAATTTACGCGTATGTCTTCTTCCTCCTCCTCTTCCCCCTCCTCCTCCTCCTCCTCCTCCTCCTCCTCTTCTTCTTCTTTGTCTTTATTGTCGTTGTCTTCATCTTCTTTGTAATCATTGTTGACATCTTGTTTTTCTTATTTTTTCTTCTTCTTCGTCAATTTCATTATCATCATCCCCATCTTCTTCTACTTCTGCTGCTTCATGTTTTTCATATTTTTTAAGAGGGTTACCTGGCACTAGGTGCATGCAGGAATGCACATGGAATTATCATACCCTGATGCGATGTATATTGGAATGTGAAGGCGGGAGCCCTTAGCTAGACCCTATGGTACGCAGTTTAACCCACGCCAGCTGTGCGGTCATCAGCAGGGGATTATAACAGGCTGACTTGCCTTCCTAGAATACCCGCATCGGCCGTTAACGCTCACCGTGTGCTCCTTTGATTTAAGATGGAAGAACGGGTCGTTGACGAGGGAGAAGATCAGAGACAGTTGTGCTGAAGGATCATGGGATACATTCGACCGTCTTCTGAAATCGACCCCAGCAGGAAACAATGGCCACATCGGTATGTACGAGATATACGCTGGGTCCTACATACTAGTCTACATACTCCTAAGACTACATACAACTACTAATTACTACTACCATGGTACTACTAGTCTATTACATATAAAGTCATAGTACATACTCCTACTACATATTTGTCTATGTAGTCATAATACATACTACTACCAAATACTATTATATAAAGTCTTACTATATTATATACTACTACTACATATTAGTATATGTAGTCATATTATATACTACTACTACATACTAGTATATGAAGTCATACTACATACTACTACTACATATTAGTATATTATGTAGTCATACTATATACAACTACTACATACTATTATATGAAGTCTTACTATATACTACTTCTACATATTAGTATATGTAGTCATGCTACATACTACTACTACATATTAGTATATGTAGTCGTACTATGTACTACTACTACATATGAATATTTGTACTACTACTACATATGAATATTTGTACTAATACTAGTACTACATGCTATTCTTACATACTAGTGTACATACTCGTACTACATACAACTATTGCTACGTAATAGTATATGTAGCCATGTTAGAGGCTACTCGATTGCATGAAGTGGAAAGCCTTGGTTCTATTGCCACGTTTGTTGTTGGTAGAGGGCGCAAGAGAGTCATTCACTTGTCGTGCGCCGTGTTTCACCCCACGTTGTCGTTGTTGCAGGCATTTACTTTGATGAGCAAGAGATTACACCGTGTGCCAACGGCGTGTACAGGTTCAACAACCAGAATGCACTTGTAAGCTACTTTTTTCTCACGTTTGCTTCATCACAATTAGATTCAGATGTGATATCTTCTTTGCAAGTGAAGAGTAGAAATATCAGTTTAGAGAGATTTTTTTCTGTGTGGGAATGACACGTATTCATTCACTAGAGTAGCATTCTCGTGTTTTCGACTCACTTGTGATAGCGAATTCTCTTGAATTTTGTATAAAAAAAATTCAGAAATTCGAAATTTTTGTCGCCGTTTCAGGTTTACGGTTTTTCCGCCGAGGTTGAGGTCAGAGCGGTCATTGAAGGACAGATGCTGGCCAGACTGTCTTACTGTGGAGACCTGGGAGTAGAGATACGTACGTATACCGACTATAATGATAGATAGTGTAAGAATGAATTCACTATGACACACGCGATAGTAGTGCAATGTTTATGTAATCGTGTCGTGTAGAAAATATATAGAGTGTAATATACTGCTTGTACATATAGCATCTCTTAGATCGATACGCTCTTTAACTCGTCTTCGAATGTTAATCAACAGGTGATGACACGAAGATCATAGTGACAGGTGGTGCCTCGTCTAATGAAGCCATACTACAGGTGAGTGGAAGCGATGAGGAGCGAAAATTCTTCGAACGGTTGAAATGGTGTCTGGCTGCGTGGGATGCACCCACGCAGATAGCGATTGTGGCCTTTCATTTCCACTTCATGACCCCAAGCCTATGCAGTGACGTTGTAAGCATCTCGCATGAGACAGAATATCCAGCGAAGAAAAGGGGCCCGCGTGAATCGGAGAACATTAAATTACGAGCTACGAACAAACTAGAAACGTGACTTCGGCGTACCGGATCTTGGTGATAAACGCAGGATACAATTTCGGAACAGCACGAAGAAGGACGCCAGAACAGGCAGTCACAGGAGATGGGGGCGTGTCAAATATGGATTACTTCAGTCGAGTACACGAAACGGTACAAAAATTCTCAAATTTATTCACCGACGTAATCACAGTAAATCGTAACAACGTCTGCAGACGCTGCAGGGCATATCTGGGGCACGAGCGATTCCGCGCAAAGCGGAACCAGACACGCGTTATCTACATTCCTGTCTCTTCGAGTGCGCGCTGACACGAAAACCGATCGTGCGCGCTGACACGAAAACCGATCGTGCGCGCGAGCCTCACCCTCCCTCGAGGGGCCACGCGATGATGCGGCAATCGGCCGACGTAGTCTCTGCAGATCAACGCCGGCTGTCGCCCCCGCGCGGATCCTGGGGGGACCTCGTAACCCCCGCGACCCTCGTTCGCCGAGCGAAGAGCTCGGCTTCGGGCGGTCTGCCCGCGGTTGCGTCATTGTTCCGCGCACCGCTCGACGTGGAGAGACGCGCAGACGATCGTCAGTGATCCACGCGCAAGGTTGGATCTCAATGTGACCTTCACATTCAGCTTTCTTTGTTCTTGGCGGTGGTGGATGATAGGTCGTCGCTGACGTGTTCGGAGCGCCCGTCTACGTGACGTCGGAGCCAAACTCTGCCTGCTTGGGGTGCGCGTATCGAGCGAAGCACGGTGCGTGACATGATGCCTGCGATCATTTTATTCGCCCGTTGTCGGGCTTAGATCTAGGCTAGAAGCAAATCTAGTGTGACCAGTCGCAAATAGTCCAATTTAGCTGGGAAGTTTGTGCAGAGTGTGGGAAACTGTATTTGAGACAACGTTTAAGGTACTACACAAGATGGAAGTATATACTATATATTATATTTATATTTAATATATATATATATATATATAATAATTAATTTTTTTTATATTAGATTGATAATAGCAGCCACTAAACATATAATCAATCATAAATTTGATGTGACAGGTTGGATTAATTCTAGAAGCACATATATACCCTACTATGACGTGGTAACGATGTCAAAGCTCAACATGGCAGTTGCAGCGCAGCCAAATCCAGATGCAACCAAGGTGACAATTCCTCTGTTTTAGTAGACAACGTGCTAATATATGCTTAATACTATTGGGGCCCAATTATTTCTAACTACTACCTTATATGCTCGGATTTGAAGCTTTATTAGACCACATCTTTTATACAAATAGCGTATAAGTATATATAAGTGTAGGATGTGTTTGTGTTATTACTTTATTACTCGATTGTGCAGCCTGATAACGGGTAAATTCACATACGAAACAGCGCATGTAGTTACGATAAAAACGAAGGTTAGATAACAACCATAACTGCTTCCGCAAAATAAACCCCAACAAACAACGTCAGCTTGAAGCTGATTTTTTGTTAAGTTTTGTTGGCAGTGGAGCCTGTCTGCGTTTCCTGGCATGTTAGTCGTCGTTCCTGTGCGTATAAGATAACTTACTGTGTAGAGAAATAAATTCTGCCTTCTTTACTTTTTAATGTTTTAATAACGTCGGCTGCCACATGGCTGGTATTCTATTACGTTACACGCGACCCAAAGTTGAAAGTTAGCCGTGGCGCATGCATACATAGTTCGCACACTATAAATTTGTGTTTTATTGCAGCTATATAAGTCTATGGTTCAGCGGTACAAGAAACTTGAGGAACAAATCGTGAGGCACTAGAACGCTGTAGCAGCAACATCAACATGAGCAGCAGCAGCAACAGCAATAGATCTAGCAGCTGTGGCAGCAGCAGCAGCAGTAGGAGCAGTAGCAGCATTAGAAGCTGTGGCAGCAATAGCAGCAACAACCATAACAGCATTAGCAGTAGCTGCAGTATA
>NW_014577170.1:123472-138472 GCF_000485595.1 Priapulus caudatus | reverse complement strand
CTCGCCAGCACACGACTTGGGGCGCTCTCTGCTTCCTCTCGCTCTTCGCCTGCGCTTTCTCTCCATGGTCGCTTCTCCGCTTTCTCTCGCTTCCCCTCTCCCTTATTCTTCTCGGCTTTAATCTCTCTCTCTTTTTGGTCTCTTTGTTCTCTCTCTCTTCTGTATTATCTCTCTTCTATCTGCTCTCTCTCTCTCTCTCTCTCTCTCTCTCTCTCTCCTCTCTCTCTCTCTCTCTCTCTCGTCTTCTCTTCTAACATCTCTCTTTCGCCTCTTATCTCTCTCTCTCGCCCTCTCTTTCTCTCTCTCTCTCTCCTCTCTCTCTCTTCTCTCTCCTCTCTCTCTTTCTCGGCTCTAGATCTCCCCATATGCACTCTCATCTCTCTCTCCTCGCTCGCTCCTAGATGCTCCACTCTCCATCGCTTTGCTCGAACAGAAATCTCTTTTCTCGTTCTCTTTCTCTTTCTCTCTCTCTCTCTTTCTCTTCCCCGCTCTCGGCTTTATTACTTTCTCTCCATGCCCCGCTCTCGCGCGCTCTCTGAGATTAGAAGCCCATCCCATTCAATCCCATCCAAACCATGCAGTCCTTTTCCCGTGCCCCGCCACCCATGCACCGACGCACCCACTCACCCGCCCACGCATCTACTTATATGCGTCACGATCCATGGCAGGGATTGCACTTAGCTCTAGTACTATAGCCGTGGCAGTCAATGTATGCGGGCTATAGTACTAGAGCTAGGATTGCACTGTGCACGACATTGGAAATTAACGAGTATTCTGGGGACCAAATAACGGCATCACAGCCGGCAAGTGAACATAAACCTGGTTAGAATAGTAACGGAAACCCGTAAAAACCCACAATAAAAACAGTGACCCAGTGAATTATTAAGAGACACTCCACATGGCGGAATGAGAAAAGAAACGAAGATGGCGGGAAGGTATGTGCGGCGTGTAGATGAAAGAGAGGATGATAAAGGTCACGCGTATGGCTGGCTGCCGGTGCCACCGGTTAACCTTACGCAAATATAACGGTAATAAACGTAAAACAGGTGTTCTGCGAGCTGAACAGACACGACACGATACTCGTTAATGCGATAACATCGCGGCTTACGTTTCCTTTCGTGTTTGCGACATTCGCCGATCGTAACACAGCTGAACCTTCGGGAACGTTCGGGAATTCCCGTCTGTCTGAGGTTTGCTGACCGCGGCCCTCTATTACCACTTAGCTAAATTCCCTAAGGCCCACGTACGTTATAGCATTTGGATCAGCAGTTACCCAAAATATCTCACATGAAAAAGAAAAGAAAAAAGGGGGGAGTAGGTTGTTCTGTGTTTCTACTGGAATCCACGTGCACAAATACGAATTGCAGCTAGTGTTGTTGATGTAAATATCATAGATACAGATACAAACACGTGTGTTTATATATAGCTCTGTGTAAATTACTATGATGAACTGCACGTTGTGTGGCGGGTATATTGCCAGGAGTGAATGGGAGAGCTATAGCACTGCGGGTCAGCTGCAGCAACCAAGCAGGCGTATCGGTAAAGATCAAGTTTTATGCCTTTCTGCGTACAAATTGCTGGCATTACTGGCTGGGTACATGCTTACTGTGGTTAAGGTTAAACTTGGAGTTATGGGTAGGGTTAGAGTTAAGGGTACGATCCAACAGCACCCGAGGAGACACTGACCCTTTCAATAACAATATTAGCTGAAAAACAGCAACAGCCACAGCAACAGCATCAGCAACAGCAGCAGTAGCAGCAGTAGCAGTAGCAGCCGCGGCAGTACTAGTAGCAGCAGCCGCAAAAGCAGCAGTAGAAGCAGTATCAGCAGCGGCGGCAGCAGTAGCAACAACAGCAGCAGCGGCGGCAGCAGCAACAACAGCAGCAGCAGCGGCAGTAGCAGCAGTAGCTAGCAGCAGTAGGCACAGGCTAGCATTGATGGAACATCACAGTGGCGTGTCAGGCTGGTCCTGCGGGAGCTGGCTTATGGTGCCATTCCAAACCTAAGCCGACTGCTGATGATTGCCTTGGCATTTCGCTGATCTCTTCCTGCTAACACGAGATCACGCCAACACGGGGTCAACACGAGGTCACGCCAACACGGGGTCAACACGAGATCACGCCAACACGGGGTCAACACGAGGTCATGTATACGCTTCGCGGTGGACTCAGACATTCATCCCGCCCGTAAACCATCTCTTTAGACTCGATTCCGGCGCTTCTATCCCTGTTTCCACAGCGACACCATCATACCTACTCATGTAGAGCGTGCACGCACGTCTATAGAGAGCACGTAAATTGTGCTCCAGCTCGTAGTTTATGTGCTACGATGTGTGCTACAAGCCTACAATATATGCTATACAATCAGGAATAGTATACGTTATTACCCATTAATTTGCACCTATTATACCTTTGCGTGAATAACAGGTTGTTATTATTACGAATTTAATTTACGTATTATTTATCCTTCTGATTAGCTAATAATACCACTTGATTAGTAGTAGGTATTGGCTCTTGATATAATGAGGAGTGCCATAATATAGATATCTACTTGATATCTATACTATCTATTACGACACACTGCTGATATATAATGTATAGAATGCAAAGTATCGGTAAATTAAATGTATCGAATATATAGAATGTATGTAACGTATGCAATGTTGTGTAAAATAATACGTTTTCATGGCTATATACTCACGGCTAGCACATGGTGGGGCTTCTAACGTTACAGCGCATAACGCCGGGGTTCTAACATTATACCGCCTCCATCCATCGCTGAGCGTTACGTAATGCGGCGAGACGGAGATTATATCACTAAAAGCTGCATGCAGCGATGTCCTTCCCCTCCCCTCTGGTTCAACGCGAGAGCTTCCACTCTCTTACGATCGACGGTTCAACGACACATCACCACCACGTATGTATTATTCCGTACGATTAGCGACTAAGTGCACCCTTGGTTTCCAGTTGCGACCCTAACTCACCGCCGCCACACACGCACGCACGCGCGCCTGGCTGCTCTTTGTTCCTCGTGGTTCGCGCAGGTCAAGGAATGAGGTGGTGTTACGCAGCTGCCTTCACCATCTCATACCTATATCTATCTCCCCCACATACACGCGCGCGCGCACGTACAGACGCACGCGCGTGCACGCACGCATGCATACACGCACGCACACGCACGCGCGCACGCGCATAAACACAAACACACGCACACGCACACGCACACGCACACACACCGTCTTCGCATTGTGTAAACCATTTTATACTCGCGGTTTGAATCTCCAATGATAACACGAGAAATAAAACAGCGTTAAAACTACATTATAAGACGGCGAGTATTGCGTTAACGGCCCGTGTCCGGCAGCAGCTCTGCCTTTCGTCCGAGAATCTAACTCGATTGAGGCGCGAGATAAACCGAGCGAGAAGAGAGAGGCAGATCGATTGGGCAGATTGCGCGCCAGTTAATTTTAACATCAAACAAAATTCCGCCGTGCGTACTGTGCCGGATTGTAATTTATTAGCGGTGTACGACGAACGCTGGCGATGTATGTACGGTTCGGTGCGCCGTGTGTGTAGTCGCGGGGTAACGCGCGCTGCAAGCTACGGCGCACACGACCTTGGGGCGCACACGACCTTGGGGCGCTCTCTCTTTCACTCTCGCTCTCTCGCGCTTTCTCTCCATGTCGCTCTCGCGCTTTCTCTCGCTTTCCCTCTCCCTATCTCTCGTTTAATCTCTCTCTCTTTTGCTCATCCTTCAACCGAGTGTTATCAACTATTTGTCACCACGGTTGTCACCACACTTGTCACCAGAGACGCTAATGCGCGGGTTTGGTTATTATTTCGGGGGTAATTTATGGCCCTTTCTGAAATATTTTACATCGCACGCTCTTTCAACGGGGTGTTATCGGCTAGTTAATTGTCACCGGAGTCGCTAATGTGCGGGTTGGGTGATTGTTTGGGATTATTTACGGCTTTCGAAATATATTACGAGCAATATTTGTTTTTAACACGTTTTTTCATCTGGGTGTTATCAGCTAGATCTCACGACACTTGACAGCAGAGTTGTCGCCAGAGTCACTAACTCTTGGGTTGGGTGATTGTTTGGGAAATATATACGGCTGTCGCGTGTTTTATGAGCAATATTTGTTTTCAACACGTTTTTTCACCTGGGTGTTATCAACTAGTTTTCCCCACAATTGCCACCACAATTACTAACGCGTGGGTTGGGTGATTGTATGGGAAATATTTACGACTGTCGACGTGTTTTATGAGCAATATTTGTTTTCAACACGTTTTTTCACCTGGGTGTTATCAACTAGTTTTCCCCACAATTGTCACCACAATTACGAACGCGTGGGTTGGGTGACTTTCTTGGGCTATCTATGCCTTTCGAAGTATATTCCAAACAGGGTTTGTTTTCAACACGGTCTTTCAACGGGGTGTTGTCACATCGTTGTCACCACCGTGTGAATATAGGCTTTAGCTATTTCTGGCCATTGAAGTAGATTCTAAAGAAGATTTTTAAAATAAATTCGATTACATGCGATAGCGTATAACAGCTGCTAGCCGCTCTGTCAGGGTAACGTTATCGTATTTAATACAGGCAAACCTGTGTAGAAGGGTCACTGAAGGTAAACGCTATAAATGCGTCCTTTAATAGACAGGTGTCCGTTCTATTTGACGTGGTTTCACTCTATAACTCTCATTCAGGGGGAAACGCCAAGAGTGTCCTCTATGGACAGGTGTCCGTTCTATGGAGGTGACCGGTAACACAGGTTTGAGCGTTGGTAGAGGTCATAGTGTCTCCATGTTTCATCGGTGTGAAAAGAACCCAGTCATGCCGGACCGACACTCGGCTATAATGACACTATAGACGAGACTCGAGGGTCAGCATATGCCTGCATTAAATATAAAACTACAAACACGCCTCGTTAGCGCATACATGCACCGTTTCATTCATAATTTAGTAGAAAAGGCGATTTGTTTACCTTAGCAGAGACGAGGAGGTACACCCTTCATGAATTTATAAACTGTAGTTGTGCACGCATGCACGCACGTACACACTTACGCACTCACGCACGCACGCAAGGATGCCTCCACGTACCGTGTAGCCGCATCGTGTATTTCATACGAGCTCCTACGTCTGGCTCGGCAATGACTCATGATCACGTATACGCTTCGCGGTGGACTCAGACATCCATCCCGCCCGTAAACCATCTCTTTAGACTCGATTCCGGCGCTTCTATCCCTGTCATCCCTGTTTCCACAGCGACACCATCATACCTAGCTACTCATGTAGAGCGTGCACGCACGTCTATAGAGAGCACGTAAATTGTGCTCCAGCTCGTAGTTTATGTGCTACGATGTGTGCTACAAGCCTAATATATATGCTATACAATCAGGAATAGTACGTTATTACCCATTAATTTGCACCTATTATACCTTTGCGTGAATAACAGGTTGTTATTATTACGAATTTAATTTACGTATTATTTATCCTTCTGATTAGCTAATAATACCACTTGATCAGTAGTAGGTATTGGCTCTTGATATAATGAGGAGTGCCATAATATAGATATCTACTTGATATCTATACTATCTATTACGACACACTGCTGATATATAATGTATAGAATGCAAAGTATCGGTAAATTAAATGTATCGAATATATAGAATGTATGTAACGTATGCAATGTTGTGTAAAATAATACGTTTTCATGGCTATATACTCACGGCTAGCACATGGTGGGGCTTCTAACGTTACAGCGCATAACGCCGGGGTTCTAACATTATACCGCCTCCATCCATCGCTGAGCGTTACGTAATGCGGTGAGACGGAGATTATATCACTAAAAGCTGCATGCAGCGATGTCCTTCCCCTCCCCTCTGGTTCAACGCGAGAGCTTCCACTCTCTTACGATCGACGGTTCAACGACACATCACCACCACGTATGTATTATTTCGTCGATGTAGCGACTAAGATGCACCCTCTGGTTATTCCAGTTGCGACCCTGAACTCACCGCCGCCACACACGCACGCACGCGCGCCTGTCGTGCTCTTGTTCCTCGTGGTTCTGCGCAGGTACAAGGAATGAGTGGTGTACGGCCAGCTGCCTTCACATCTACATACCTTATATCTATCTCCCCCACAATACACGCGGCGGCGCGCCGTGCTGCACGTACCCAGACCGCACGCGCGTTGCGACGCACGCATGCATACACGCACGCACACCGGCACCCGGTGCCCGCGCAGCGCATAAACACAAACACACGCCACCACGCCACACGGACACGCACACGACACACGACACCCGCAGGCCCGGCAGCATCACCGCTCTTCGCACTTTGTAAACCCATCTTATCTACTCGCGCAGGTTTTGAAATCTCCAATGATAACACGAAAATAAACAGCGTTTAAAATACATTTATAAGACGGCCGGAGTATATTTGCGTTAACGGCCCGTGTCCGCGGCAGCAGCTCTGCCTTTGTCCCCGAGAATGCTCCACTCCGAGCCTTGAGCGCGACGGATTAAAACCGAAGCGAAAAGAGGCGGCAGGGGCAGAGTCGAGTTGGGCAGATTGCGCGACCAGTTAATTTCTTAACATCAAACAAATTCCGCCGTGCGTACTGCTGCGTTTGCCCGGATTGTATATGCATTAGCGGTCGTACCGACCGCACGCGGCGATGTTATACTGTCGGTTCGGTGCGCCGGCTGGTAATTGTTAGTCGGCGGGCGGGGGAGTGGGAGAGGGGTAACGCGCGCTGGCAAGCTACGGCGCACACGACACCCTTGCGGGCGGAACATCGCCACTGGCACACGACCTTGGGGCGCTCTCTCTTCCTTCTCCGCTCTATCCCGCCTGCGCTTTCTCTCCTATGGTCGCTTCTCGCGCTTTCTCTCGCTTCCCTCTCCCTTATTCTTCTCTAGGCTTTAAATCTGCTCTCTCTTTTTGTGTCCTCTATTTTCTCTCTCTCTTCTGTATCTATCTCTCTTTATCTCTCTCTCTTCTCTCTCTCTCTCTCTCTCTTCTCTCTCCTCTCTCTCTCTACTCTCTCTCTCGTCTCTCTCTCTAAACATCTCTCTTTCAGCCTCTTATCTCTCTCTCTCGCCCCTCTCTTTTCTCTTCTCTCTCTCTCCTCTCTCTCTCTCTCTCTCTCTCTCTCTTTCTCGGCTCTTAGATCTCCCATTGCACTCTCTCTCTCTCTCTCGCTCGCTCTAGATCTCCCACTCTCTCGCTTGCTCGCGGAATCTCTTTTTCTCGTTCTCTTTCTCTTTCATCTCTCTCTCTCTCTTTACTCATTCCCCGCCTCTCGGCTTTATTCTTTCTCCCATGCCCCGCCTCTCGCGCGCTCTTCTTGAGGTTAGAGCCATCCCATTCAATCCACAATCCAAACCATTTGGCAGGTCCTTTTCCCGTGCCCCGCCACCCATGCACCGACGCACCCACTTCACGCCCACGCATCTACTTATATGCGTCCACGGATCCATGGCAGGATTGCCACTTTAGCTCTAGTACTTATAGCCGTGGATCAGGTCAAATGTATGCGGGCATATCAGTACTAGAGCTAGGATTTGCACTGTGCACGACATTCGGAAATTAACGAAGTATTCTGGGGACAAATAACGGCATCCACAGCCGGCAAGTGACATAAACCTGCGCTTTTAGAATAGCTCAACGGAAACCGTAAAAACCCACAATAAAACACGTGACCCAGTTGAATTTATTAAGAGACACTCCACATGCGGAATTGATGAAAAGAAACGAAGATGGCGGGGAATGGTATGTTGCGAGCGTGTAGATGAAAGAGTGGATGATAAAGGTACACGCGTATGGCTGGCTGCCGGATGCCCACCGGTTAACCTTACGCAAATATAGACGGTAATAAACGTAAAAACAGGTCGTTCTGCGAGCTTGAAACAGACACGACACTAATACTCGTTATGCGATTCACATCGCGGCATTACGCTTTCCTTTTCGTGTTTGCGACATTTCGCCGATCCGCTAACACATTCTGAACCTTCTGGTTCGGGAACGTTCAGGGAATTCCCGTCTGTCTGAGGTTGCTGACGCAGGCCGCTTCTATTAACCACTTAGCTAAATCCTAAGGCCCACCGTACGTTATAGCAGTTGGAATCAGCAGGTTACCCAAAAATATCTACATGAAAAAGGAAAAGAAAAAAGGGGAGTAGGTTGGTTCCTGTTGTTTTCTACTGGAATCCACAGTGCACAAATACGAATTGCAGCTTAGCTAGCTTTGTTGATCGTAAATATCATAGATTACAGATCACAACACGTGTGTTATATATAGCTCATGTGTAAGATTATAATGATGAACTGAGCGTTTGTGTGGCGGGGTATATTGCAGGAGTAATGGGAGAGCTATTAGCCACTGCGGGGTCAGCTGCAGGCAACCAAGCAGGCGTAATCGCGTAAAAGACCTCACACGTCTTTTTATGCCTTTCTGCGCTTAAAATTGCTGGCCTTACTGTGCTGGCGTACATCTTTACTGTGCAGTTAAGGTAATACTTGGAGTTAATGGGTAGGGTTAAGAGTTTAAAGCGGTACGAGTCCAACAGCACCGCAGGAGACATCTGACCCTTTTCAATAAACAATATTACTGAAAAACAGCAACAGCACAAGCAAACAGCAGTCAGCATACGCAGCAGTTTAGCAGCAGTCCGATCGGCAGGTATCCGCCCAGCCCCGCGGCGAGTTACTAGTAGCAGCAGCCGCAAAAAGCAGCAGTAGAAGCAGTATCAGCAGCGGCGGAGAGCAGCCAACAACAGCAGCAGCGGCGCCGCGGAGCAGCAGCAACAACAGGCAGCAGCAGCCGGCAGTTACCGCAGCAGTAGCTAGCAGCAGTTTTAAGCACAGGCTAGTCATTGACTGGAACATCACAGTGGCGTGGGTCATGGCTTGGTTCCTGCGGAGCTGGCTTATGGGCTGCCATTCCAGAACCTAAGCCGACTAGCTGATGATTGCCTTGGCCATTTTCGTCTGATCTCTTCCTGCTAACACGAGATCATGCCAGCATCCTCGGGCGGTAGCCGAGCGCCGTCAAACACTGACGGTCACGCCACACACGTCGGTGCGTCACCACAACACGAGATCACGCCACACACGCGGGGGTCAAACACGGGCGTCAAGCCAACACGAGGAACACACTGAGATCACACCACACGGGCGTTCAACAGTGACGTCACAGCCACACGGGGTCAACACGAGATCACGTCCAAACGGGGTCAACACGAGTCATGCCAGACGGGGTCAAGCAACACAGGTCAACACGAGATCACCACCGCAACACGGGGTCAACCGGGGGTGTCACGCCAACACGGGTCAACAACGGGGCCGGTCACGCCAACACGGGGTCAACACGAGATTTACGCCCAACACGGCAAGGTCAACCACGAGATCACTGCCAGCACGGGTTGGGTCAACACGGGTCATGCCAAGCACGGGGTCAACACGAGATTCACGCCCGAAACACGGCGAGTGGGCGTCACATCGAGATCACGCCAACACGGCGGGTCTCAACACGCCCCGGGTACGCCGCAGAGCACGCGCCTGGATCAACACGAGTCAACACCACACACGGGGTCAACACGTTCCGTGTCCGCCACACACCGGGCAGGCAAACACGAGATCACGCCAACACGGGGTCAACACGAGATCATGCCAGCACGGGGTCAAGCCAACACGAGGTCAACACGAGATCACACCAACACGGGGTCAACACGGGGTCACGCCAACACGGGGTCAACACGAGGTCACGCCAACACGGGGTTCAACACGCAGGATACGCCAAACACGGGGTCAACACGAACGATATTTGCCAGCACGGCCTGGTCAAACACGAAGGTCATTGCCAGCACGGGCGTCAAGCACGAGAGTTCACGCCAACACGGGGTCGAACTCGAGATCACGGCCAACACGGGTCAACACGCGGGGTGCCCGGAGGCGGAGGTCGCGGGCCGAGGTGGCGCCGGGGGTCGGGAGGGTCTTTTCCCGGGCGTGGGGTCACGCAACACAGGTGAGTAACCACCGATTGATCAGCAACTCAACACATGATTTTGTGTGTGTTGCAGATCCAACACGGCTATTGATGTGCACGACCATACTATGCGACAGAGCGTACAACCGAATTGGATGATTCAACGCGCCACAATGGGGTTAGTCAACACGAGCATCAACACGAGATCACGCCAACACGGGTTCAACACTGACGTCAAACAGTAGGATCACGTCCAACACAGTACCGAAATAAATAAGATCCTGCACAATTCTTTTTCGTCAACACCGAGGGTCTCCCGTAAATGACCGCCTTTTGATTGTGTGGTCACAGCCACTTAGTGGGGAAAGAGCAATTGGGGATTAAGGTCCAAACGCTTGCCATGCTGTTGTTTGACTGAAGACTAGCTTGTTCTTGCGCGGAGACTAATTTATATGTTGTTATCAGCATCGGTCGCGTATCTGCTTCATGTTTTAGATGTTTTTAACCAATGTTTCATCGCTTTTTATGATCAAAATGTTAGTATTTCTACGAGATGTGGTGTGAGAGATGTGGAAAAGTTAGTGGGCGCGGCTTCATCGCGCCTTATATTATGTGAGTTGTCAAATTCATTGCGAATCGAATGAGGATTCTACTGTTGCCCGCATTAACTGCCAGGAAAGAAAGCCAAACCACACGTACGCTTCACGATACCACTTGGCCACCGTCGCCGGCAACTCACCACCACCCCCCACCATCAAACACAAACACACCCACCACACCACCATCACCACACTCCTACACCACCACCACCACAACAACAACAACAACAAAACAACAACAACAACAACCAACCTCACCACCACCACCACCGAACCACCACCCGCCACAACCAACCCACCACTACCACCACCACCACCACCACCACCCAACACACCACCTCACCAGACCTACCACACACACCATCAACCACCTACCGCCCTGCAACAACAACAACAAATCATCAGCAACAACAACCAGAACAAATAAAGCCCAACGGCGATTCAGCACGCCGCGAAGTTTTTCAAAATTAATCTCTTCTCTCGTGCGGACACAGATGCCAGCGCAACCCTTGGTTTTCATAGCCGTAGTATTTATGCTTGAGAGTGTGCGGCCACATATCTGATCTACCTGTCTGAGCCTCCCGCCGCTCGCTGCTGTGTGCACGCGAGGTGGTGTTTTTATATGCATGATTGAATATCTTTTTACTAAACCCTGGACTATTACGTAAGTGATAAATCATGATAGTGTATAGGGTAGCTATTGTATGTATATATCGCCCGCGCGCGGCAGGAAGAGAATCAGACGCCAGCGGTAGCGGCTGAGTCTTGCCAGGAAGGCAGCCAGAGTTGCGAGCATCTCGCTTCTCCTCTCTGCTGCCTCTCATCGATTCCTGTATATTGTATAAGGAGCTTATTGCAGTTACAGCTACTAAACTGGACAGCAGCACTCGGGCTTTTGACCCTATAATGGTATTTTTATGGATTAAATTAGAAATATGGTATTAGTACAGTATATATATTATTAATAATTTAATTATTATTGTATATATATATATATATATATATATATATATATATATAACGGAGCAGCTGCGTTTGTATGACGGCATCATCATCTCCCGTTGTCGTAAAGAAGCATGTATGTCCCTTCTAAACATGCTCTTACATAGATAGGGGTGAGCGGGGGGTAGGTATAGGTGTGTCATGTGCCGGAAGCCCCGAAATCTACTCAGGGCGAACGGGTGTAATTAGGTATAGGTTGGGTCATGTTGTTGTCATAATGTTTGCTTGTTATTATATGTGTTAGAATAAGGATGTTCCTTATGAACACCAAATTATTGGTAGGTGATGTATGTTTGTATTGTGCATGAATACCGGTTAAGTATAGGTTAGGTCATAATAATTATTACGCTATTGTCTGTTTGTTACTATACGTCATTGTCTGTTTGTTACTATACGTTATTGTCTGTTTGTTACTATACGTCATTGTCTGTTTGTTACTATACGTTATTGTCTGTTTGTTACTATGCGTTATTGTCTGTTTGTTATTATTACGTTACTGTCTGTTTGTTACTATACGTTATTGTTTTTTTGTTATTATTACGTTATTGTCTGTTTGTTACTATACGTTATTGTCTGTTTGTTATTATTACGTTATTGTCTGTTTGTTACTATACGTTATTGTTTTTTTGTTATTATTACGTTATTGTCTGTTTGTTACTATACGTTATTGTCTGTTTGTTACTGTACGTTATTGTCTGTTTATTATTATTACGTTATTGTCTGTTTGTTACTATACGTTATTGTCTGTTTGTTATTATTACGTTATTGTCTGTTTGTTACTATACGTTATTGTCTGTTTGTTATTATTACGTTATTGTCTGTTTGTTACTATACGTTATTGTCTGTTTGTTATATAATTACTCATTCGCTGTTGTACATAACGTGTTTGTTAGTCCTTAGCGTCCTATGCCTGATTGTTAACATACTCATGGTCCTTATTTATTATCTATTACGTTATTAGTCATGTGTAACTATACCTTATTATCTGTTGTTAATTCTGTTCATGCCTGTTTGTTACTATATATACTTATTGGCTGTTTGTTACTATATAGTTAGTTCTGTTTATGTTACTAATACAGTTTATTGTCTGCTTGTTACTATAACTTTTCATTGTTTGTTACTATACGTTAATGTCTGTTTGTTACTATAACGTTATTGTCTATTGTTATCTATATCTTATTGCTGATTGTATCTAACTATAGTACGTTTTTATATAAGCTTAATTGTCTGGATAATCTAGTTATATAAACGTATATTAGTCTTTGTTAATTAATTACAGTTATTGGTCGTATTTTACTATAGCGATTATTTCCTGTATTTATACTTGTAACTTATTGTCTTTTGTTACATAACGTTAATTGTCTGATTATTGCTACTGAAATAACGTTAATGTCTAGTATGTACTACTAATTCTATTGCTCTGTATTTATACTATACTACGTATTGGTCTGTTCGTACTGATACCTATAGGTATGTTTTATATCACGTTAATTGTCTTGTGTACATACACTGATTAGTTATGTATTGTTACTTATACGTATGTCTGTTGTTATTAAGATCGAATAACATCTGTCCTGTTTTTACTAATAGTTATTGTCTTTTGTATTATTACGTTAATTGACTTTTATGTATTACTAATAACGTTAAGTCTGTTGTCTATAATATAATGATTACGTTCTGATGTTATAAATGCATCACGTCTCCACCCTCTCATACTGAATCTACCATATAGGAAAACCGCAGACAACAACTAAAACATAGCAAACGAGATAATACACCAACGCCACATTCAACTGCATCTATATATTTTATTTAAGATATCACGTAATAAGCCAGACGACAACGAACGAATAATTCATGAGAGAAGAGAAATAGATAGAGAGAGAGATAATACAAAAAGACTGTGAGAAATCTCGACACAGATCCTGGCCGACCGTAAGACTACATTCTGTAGCCTATGGTCTTGGATTGCCCTATTTTTACATCCTCCTCTTCCTTCTTCGACTGCTCTCAACCTTGTATAAGACCGAGCCGCGAATGTTCTTTCCGACAATTCATACAACCGCGTAGAGACCAACAGCACCAACGAACGATGCACGCAACGCACACTCACAACCGCGCAGAACGCACACCGCAACGAGATATAGATAGTTAGAGAAAAGGGAAGTGCGCCACAAATAACACACATCACTACCAACCAGAAGTGCGTAACAAAATCATAGGTTAACAACGAATGTAAACAAGGCTTGACAAGGGAATTCAACAAAGATCATACACTACTTATTGTTACCTACTCCTGCTAGCACATATAAAAAAACGTATACATCTACAACTATGAATATATAATAATAATATATTTATCTCTCTCTCGACACGGGATGCTGAGAACCGAGAAATAAAAATTGGCCACCTTCGCCTGTTCCCCGACGCATTTCGCGTTCTCGTGCCTGATATTAAACAGATTATAACGGAGAGCCCAAAAAAACATAATCGTTAATAATAACGTCGAACGCATACCCAACCTTGAAGAGTACCTTGAGGACCACTGAGAACAGATTCGGTTCGGACAACGCGAATCCTGCGAACGGCATATAAAAAGAAACTAATACGATGATAAAACGCAGATAATGTACACGAAGTAAATTACTGTGATTGAGTATCGTTCGCATATCATTAAATACATTATAAATCATAACTCAACGACCTACACACACAACGAAGCTGACTAAACGCACCCCCGCGGACCGAGGCTTATAACAACATAAGCACGCCGAAGGACAAACAGATCAATAAAATCCACTACAACCACAGTTACTATATATATATATAATATATATATATAGTATATAAATATATAGTATAAATATATATATATAATATATTTAATATATATTAGTCTCATATGAATCTTAACATACCAAACATTACCATTTAGCTGACAAGAATAATCACGGGCAGACAGTCGTAATAGCAATATACTAATTATATATATCATACTACATATATTAATATAGATACATAAACACGATGGTGTGAACTCACGCCCCCGTCGGGAAACCACGCCCCCCTCGCTGCCATTTCCTAGCATAACTCATTTACAATCAACACGACGTTACAATGCAAAAAGAGAAAAATCCTTTTATACTCACTTTGAAAGTCTCACGACACTGCGAGCATAAACGAAGTATAGTCTCTTCCTGCTTCGCTAATACATCATCACGCTGCCGACTGTCATATATTGTATAAATGCCGACCTATACCTAATGCCAACCCCCTCACACAAGAAAATCCTCCCCCCCCCAGTCGTCCAGCCCTCCCCCAAAGGCATACGTACCTGCTTTCCACTAACATCTTCTCTGAGCCCGCAGAATTATACGGTTAGGTCTAGGTTTGTGCTGGTAA
>NW_014577170.1:106955-123447 GCF_000485595.1 Priapulus caudatus | reverse complement strand
CTTTTGTTACTATACGTTATTGTTGTTTGTTATATACGTTATTGTCTGTTTGTTACTATACGTTCATTGTCTGTTTGTTACTATACGTTATTGTTGATTGTACTACTACTTATTGTCTGTTGGTTACTATACTTATGCTGTTTTACTATACGTTTTCGGTTTTATTATTCCGTATTGTCGTTTGTTACTATACTTTATTGTCTGTTTATTACTGTACGTTATTGTCTGTTTGTTACTATTAAGTTATGTCTGTTTTTACTATACGTTATTGTCTGTTTTTACTATAAACGATTATTGTTCTGTTTTTACGATATACGTATATGTCTGTTTGTTCTATACGTAATGTCTGTCTTTGTTACTTATCACGTTATTGTATTTGTTACTATACTGATTGTTTGTTTACTATCTGATTGTCTGTTCTGTATTACTGACATTGTCTTTTGTTACTATACCGTTATTTGTCGTTGTTATTATTACGTTATTGCTGTTTGTTACTATACGTTATTGTCTGTTTTTGTGGATTTACTATTAATTATGTTATGTCTGCTTGTTATATGCTATCACGTCCTCCACCCTTACTTACTGAATCTACCAGTATGAAACCGCGATAACACTAACACATAGAAACGATGCAGAACGACCAACGTCACATCTACACTGCCATTATTCTATTATGCTTTATTAAACATTCACAATAAGCCGGCGACACAACGAACCGACTAATCTCGATGAGAAGAGAGATAGATAGAAGAGAGATTAATACGAAAAGCTGTGAGAAATCTCGACCAACCCGATAGACTACATGTAGCTTAATGCTTCCGGATTCCTATTTTCTACCTCTCTTTTCTTCTGTTTTTCAAGCTGGTACGCGACGCCGCGCGAAGCTTCTTTCTCCGCAATCATTACAAAACCTGTATAGACACCACCCACGGCACAAACGCATGCACGCACGACACACGCGCACAACGCGCAACTAACGCACGTTGGCACGCAGATAATAGATATTAGAGAAAAGGAAGTGCGCCACAAATAACACACACACACACCACAGTAGTAGAAAAAATTCATAGGTAACACGGATGTAATACAGGCGTTAGCAGAGTAGGCGAATAACAATGACGCTCAACCTTTTGTTAACCTACTCCCTCTAGACCATATAAGAGAATACGTATATCAGGCTGAACACTATGTTATAATATTATTATATAGAATTTATCTCTCTCTCGACACGGATGCTGAGAACTAGAACTACAATATTGCCACCTCGCCTTGTCCCGCGTCGTCAAGCGCCGGTATTCTCGCTGCGATTTGATTAATTTACTAGAGTGATATTGACGTGACGGCGGCAAAAACATAAATCGTTATACCCACGTTGCAGACAGTCAACCTTGGCAGAGTCCTTTGACGACCCTTGAGGTCAGATCTCGTGTCTCGGCGAAAAAAAGAAACAACGCGAATCGACTCGAAACGAACATAATAAAAGAAAAAACACATTAAAAAATATACAGAATATAAAACGTACAGATATGAAAACAACATACATAGATTAATGAAAATGTAGAAAGTAATACGTATGCATGTCTTGAAACAATACAATTAATAAATAATATCAAGCCAGACCAACAAAAACACAAACACTGAATGAAAACAAAACGCCCCAGACGGACACAAAAGGACTATATACAACATAAAGACGACCACAGCAAGAACAACATCAAAAAATCTCACATACACACCAAAACAGTAAATAAAAATATAATATAAATAATAAAATAATAAATATAAATAATAAATAAAAAAAAAATATAAAAAAAAAAAAAAATAAATAATAAATATAAAAAATAAAATAAAAATAATAAAAAAAATAATAATAAATGATGAATAAATAATAATAAATAATAATATATAATTCAAAATAGAAATCAAATGAAGAAATATTAAAAAAAACCAATACACAAACAATTAGCTGACAAAAAATATCACGAAGAACTAAATAAAACGAATAAAAAATAACAGCAAAAATTAACATAATATAAATAATATTATATACACTATTATGTATATATATACAAACACGTGTGTGTGATGACTCAGCGCCCCTCGAACACACACCCCCCCGGCATTTCGCGCAAACTCATTCTAAATCAACACGACGTTAAAGGAAAAAGGGAGAGATCTTTTTTACCAGCCTTGAAAGTCTACGCACGCGAGGCTAAACTAATAAGTCTCTTCGCCCTTTCGCTACACATCGCGCCACCCGAGTCTTCTTATATTGTAGAACATTCCGCCTATACGCTATGCCCAACGCACCAGCCAAAGTAAATCCTCCCCCCCCGTCCCCCCTCCCCCCATATAGCGCATCTCTCTTTCGCCACTAATCATCTCTCTGAGCCCTCGCGCCCAGTCGCCGCGCACGTTCCGATGCAAAATAAATACCGAAATGCCATACTTGCGACGACGTGAACACATCTGCGTCATCACGGTCGCATAATATATAATCGTCTCGCTAAATAATTATTTCGTCGCTCGTTGCATCGGCGGAGCGTGCGGAGCGCGTAGCAGACCAGTCGATAGAAACGACAGCGCTAATCGGCGCGTATTAACGCGCAGATCGAGATTTAGAATCCGTTCTATTATGCATCGACATCGCAATGAAATACGCCGTTGTTGCTGCTATATATATATATATATATTATATATTATACGGGGATTTTAAAACGATATACAGACGAACGAACGTGACAACTGGTGTGTCATCGCCAAACTGTTGCGCCGCGTCGGAACGTGGGTACTCGCAAGCTTATATACTGCACGCATGTACGCACGCACGACAACGCACGCACGCACGCGCACGCACGACACTCTGACCACCGCCAGATTCATAATGACCACTGCTCCGGGAAGGGAGGCAGGATGGCCCCTAAATCGTACGTCTACGCCTCGTCCGTGATGAAATCGATAAGATGCGCACTTCACACATCGCGCGGCGCGATCTCTAGATCCTCTGCAGGCAGCAATTATAAGTAACACGGCCTAGCCATAACATTGGTCACGCGTGTATATATAGTACTGGCTGCAGTGTACGTACACCACACAGAGTCGAATCTTCGGGTACAGTTCTCCAGAGCTCCATATAGACGAGAGGCTGCTACGCACCGCACGCAACGCACGCACGCCACGAACTCCGCCTACATTTACTACGATCATAAACCAAAAAGCTGCCGAACGCACACGCCACGCACGCACGCACGCACGCACGCACGCACGACACACACACACACGCACACACGCAGGGAGCCAACATCTACGACTATACGATCACAACCAAACACTTGCCCCACCACGCACGCCACGCGCACGCACGCAGGACAACAGCTACTACTATAGAGATCACAACCAAACAGCTCCTACCTCTTAGTTTAACTCGTTGCACACCTGACACGTTACGACGGCATTCTGGGACAACCGACACGCACGCCGCCTGCCTGCTGCTCACACTACGACTAACAGCGCCCCATGTGTGCACCTACAGCCCACACTCAACTAACACGCCACCACGCATATAACACGTACATATACAACCCGTTTTTTTGCAAACAGAGCCTGAGCAAGCAGCTACGAAGGAAAGACGCGCTACTATACGCCACGCACCACGCATGCACTCACACACACACAGCAGTGCGAACGTACGAACTAACTGCGAACGCGCATGCACGCGCGCGGCATATCGCAAACATGTCACGCGACAATATTCTAAACGCCACAACACTTCGAGCGAGAGAGAGAGGGAGCCGGAAGTACGGACTCCTCGCGGCGCGTGCGTTGTATGCGTGTTTGCTTCGAGCAAAGCAGCCCACTCCACACGGCAGTCAGCGCAGTAGCATCCTCTGTACGCCATCGCGCGCTGCCTGCGTCCGCCGCCGCCGCGCCACCGCCACACAACACTACTAGAGATGCGCCTTCACCGCCCCCCAAATTTTTAATTACTTACACAGCGACACCAATATCTTCATTGAGCTTTCCAGAGTGAAAGGCGCTGCGCGCGCTCGCATTACATTACAGCTACCTTAGCCGTTAACTAGTCGACCGTCCGTACACGGCCGTTCACACACACACGCGCACTAGCTTATTACTGAGAGTAAGGGGGGGAGGAGGCAGCGCCTGTGCTTCAATTCGTCCATCCTCTGCGATGGCGAAGATCTGCGCGTGCCCGTGTTATTGCCAGGACTGCGTCGTCGTTGCTGCAGGTTCACGCCTGAGTAACTTTCCATCCCATCTCTCTCATCGTCGTCGCCCAGATTCGCCCGACCCCATCCTCTAGCATCGCTCGACCTGCCAACAGAGAATACGAAGCGTTTATCAACCCACCTCCCGCAGCATCACGTCAGAGGGGGCCGCCGTATGACAATCATTACTCACCATTATGTCATCATTACGTCATTGTGCCCCGTATCGCTTGTTGACACGACACGTGATCCTTATTTTCTCGCCGCGCGCGCGACACTTCAAAGCGGTAAAAAACTAGAGAGCTACAATGCCGCCGCCATTCCCCCGTAACAATCCTTTATGTACTACAATATATAATGCCATCAATATATTATGATGCGATGAGCGACTCGCAAAGCGTGCCGCTATAGCGTGTGCGACGCACCCGACCACATCCCCGCTCCTCCCCCCCCCATCTATCAATCCATCCATCCCTACCTACGCAACCACCTTACCTCACACACGTACATCCCTATTACATAATATACGATGCCGTAATTTATGCTACCACACGCGTATCATAATATATATGATATATATACATATTATATATATATATATATATATATATGTATATATATTAATATATACATACACGATGGTAACAAAAGCGCCGACCGCATGAGTTCTTTAAATACAGAGGCGCGCGCGTGCGTGGCTTGCTCTGCACAATGCTTTACATGCGCCGCGGGCACGAGCGTGATCACAATGCAGCTTGCATGGGGAGGAGGAGAGAAGAAGGAGGAGGGGTAAGAGGAGGAAGGGGAGGAGGATGAGGAGGAGGGGGTGGAAGGGGAGGAGGAGGAGGGAGAGGAATGGAAAGAGGAGAAATGGGAGGAGGAAGGGGAGGAGGAGGAAGGAGGGGAAGAAGGGGGAATAAAGGGGAAGAGAGCGAGGAGGGGGAGGAAGGGGAGGAGGAAAGGGGTGTGCGTACTACGCACGAGGTTAACGTTATACAACGTTTATATTGCCCGGCGTTGTACTACGTTTATTGAGCCATTAGCTATCCACGCGCAGTTTTACTAGGCCAGCGCGCCACTTTGCGTGCCTGTGTATGTGTGCGTGTGTGCGTGCGTGCCTGCGTGCGTATGTGTGCGTGCGTGCGTGCGTGCGTGCGTGCGTGCGTGCGTGCGTGCGTGCGCGCGTGTGTGTGGGTGCCTATACGTGTGCGTATGCGTGGGTGGGTGCGAGCCTATGTGTGCGTATCTGAGTGTGTACGTTCGTGCATGCCTCTGTGTGTGCGCGCGTTCGTTCGTATGCACGCATGCGTGTGCATTCGTGCGTGCATGTAAACGTATTAGCGCTGTACGTGTCCGGAGAGTTTTACACCCGACGAATCGCTGTACGAACACGCGCGTGCGTAGTACGTACATACATGTATAGACTAATGCACCCCGCCGGTTGCCATTGACAATTTACCTGCGCTTGTAAACTTGTTAGGCCGGGCAATTGCCTTACGAAACGAGTCCGCCGTCGCCGTGCCTGCCGGCCTGTCATCGTCATGACCGACAATGGCTCCGCGCGCCCGTGTGACATGCGAGATTAACTGGCGAAACTGTCACGCTAACGTGGGGTACTGTCAACCTGCCGTCGCTGTCAACTCTGCATTCTCCGTCACACAATCGCGACAGATGCTAATGAGGGTAGAGACGAGCGACGTGGCCACGCTATGGGTATATATCAGGAGTTAATAAAGACAAATTATTACGTTATTGTCTGTTTGTTACTATACGTTATTGTCTGTTTGTTACTATAATTATGTTATTGTCTGTTGTTATATGCTATCACGTCCTCCACCCTTCTTACTGAATCTACCAGTATGGAAACCGCAGACAACACTAACAGCATAGAAACGATGAGATACGACCAACGCACTATCATACACTGCATTATTATTATGTTTATTAAAGATTCACGTAATAGCCGGCGAACAACGGAACGATAATCTCGAGAGAGAGAGAGATAGATAGAGAGAGAGATAATACGAAAAGCTGTGAGAAATCTCGACACAACCGATAGACTACATGTAGCCTTATGGCTTCGGATTCCTATTTTTCATCCTCCTCTTCTTCTTCTGCTTCTTCAAGTGTACGCGAGCGCAAAGGTTCTTTCCGCAATTCATTACAACGCGGTAGAGACCACACGCACGCACGAACGCATGCACGCACGCACACGCACACGAACGCACGCGCACGAGATATAGATAGTTAGAGATAAAGGGGAAGTGCGCCACAAATAACACACACACACACGGAGTAACAAAATCATAGGTTAACACGGATGTAAACAGGCGTGTACAAGGGAATAACAATGACGTCAACCTTTTGTTAACCTACTCCCTGCTAGCACATATAAGAGAATAACGTATACAGCTTACACTATGAATATATATATATATATATTTATCTCTCTCTCGACACGGGATGCTGAGAACGAGAACTAAAATATTGCCACCTCGCCTGTGTCCCCGCGCATGCGCGGTTCTCGTGCGTTGATATGTAACAGATTATAACGGTGAGGCAAAAACATAAATCGTTATAACGTCGACCAGTAACCTTGAGAGTCCTTGAGGACCCCTGAGAGTCAGTCGGTCGGACAACGCGATCGCGAACGGCTATAAGAACCTATACGAGATAAAACGACAGATATGTACACGTACGTAGTTGCTGTGTGTGAGTATCGTTCGCATGTCTTTAAATACATTATAATATATCGAAGCCGCCTACAACACAACGATGCTGACTAAACGCCCCCGCGGACCGAGGCTTATACAACATAGCGACCCGCCGAGGGACACGATCATAAAATCTCACTACACCACGTACTATATATATATATATATATATATATATATATATATATATATATAATATATATAGGTCTAATGAGTATTTAAAACCAATACACCATTAGCTGACAGAAATATCACGGGGCAGACAGTCGTATACATATATATATATACAAACACGTGTGTGTGAACTCAGCGCCCCCTCGGGGAAACACACGCCCCCTCGCGGCATTTCGCGCAAACTCATTTCTAATCAACACGACGTTACAAGGAAAAAAGGAGAGAGATTCCGTTTTTTACCAGCTTGAAAGTCTACGCACGCGAGGCTAAACGAAGTAAGTCTCTTCGCTGCTTCGCTACACACGCGCCCCGACTGTCTATATTGTAGAACATTCCGCCTATACGCTATGCCCAACCCACCAGCAAAGTAAATCCTCCCCCCCCGTCCCCCCTCCCCCCATATAGGCATCGTCTGCTTTCGCACTAATCTCTTCTCTGAGCCCTCGGCGCCCGGTCGCGCCGGCGAACGTTCCGATGCAAAATAAATACGAAATGCGCGATACTTGCGACGAACGTGAGAGCGACATCTGGCGTCATCGACGGTCGCCATAATAATAATAATCGTCTCGCTAAATAATTATTTCGTCGCTCGTTGCCGATCGGCGGAGCGTGCGGAGCGCGTAGCAGACAGCGATAGAACGACAGCGCTAAGTCGTCGGGTATTAACGCGCAGATGCGAGGGATTTAGAATCGGTCTATATGCATGCGACAGTTACGAATAAATACGCTGTTGTTGCGCATATATTGCCCGTGCGACATGCGAGATTAACTGGCGAAACTGTCACGCTAACGTGGGGTACTGTCAACCTGCCGTCGCTGTCAACTCTGCATTCTCCGTCACGCAATCGCGACAGATGCTAATGAGGGTAGAGACGAGCGACGTGGCCACGCTATGGGTATATATCAGGAGTTAATAAAGACAAATTATTTTTTCTTTATTAGTTTGTCTTTATTAACTCCTGGTATATATATATATATATATATATATATATATATATATATATATATATATATACGGGGATTTTAAAACGATATACAGACGAACGAACGTGACAACTGGTGTGTCATCGCAAACTGTTGCCGCGCCGCTCGGAACGGTGTGTGTACTCGCAAGGCTTATATACTGCACGCATGTACGCACGCACGGACACGCACGCACGCACGCGCACGCACGCACACGTCTGACCACCGAGATTCATTAATGACCACTGCTCCGGGGGGAAGGGGAGGGGGCAGGATGGCCCCCTAAATCTAGGGTCTACGCTCGCTGATGAAATGGGAGAAGATGCCGCACTTCACACATACGCGCGCGCGGCATCTCTAGATCCTGCTGCAGGCAGCAATTAAAGTAGACAGCGGCGCTAGGCCATTAATATTGGTCACCGCGTGTATATAGTAGTACTGCTGCAGTGTACGTCACCACCACAAGAGTCGATATTTCGGGTACAGTTCTCAGAGCCGCCATATAGAGAGAGCGTCTGTACGCACGCACGCACGCACGCACGCACGAACTGCGCCTACATTTACTACCGATCATAACCAAAAAGCTGCCGAACGCACACGCGCACGCACGCACGCACGCACGCACGCACACACACACACACGCACACACGCAGGGAGCCAACATCTACTACTAACGATCACAACCAAACAGCTGCCGCACGCACGCACGCACGCACGCACGCAGGGAGCCAACAGCTACTACGTATTAGAGATCACAACCAAACAGCTGCCTACCTCTTAGTTTAACTCGTTGCACACGCTGACACGTTACGACGGATGCTCTGACAACCGACACGCACGGCCGCCTGGCCTGCCTGTCACCACTACGACACAGCCGCCCCATGTGTGCACCTACAGCCCACACGCACACACGCACACGCTATACACGTACTATACACCCGTTTTTTTTGCAAACCAGAGCCTGAGCAAGCAGTACGAAGGAAAGACGCGCGCTTACGATACGCACGCACGCACGCATGCACTCACACACACACATGCATGTGCGAACGTACGAACTAACTGTAACGCGCATGCACGCGCGCGCATATCCGCAAACAGTCACGCGCAATATTCTAAAACGCACACACACTTCCGAGCTGAGAGAGAGAGGGGAGGCGGGAAGAGGCGGGACTCTCGCGTGCGTGCGTGTATGCGTGTTTGCTTCGAGCAAAGCAGCCATGCACTCCACACGGCCAGTCAGCGAGCTAGCATCCTCTGTACCGCCATCGCCGGCTGCTGCCGCCGCCGCCGCCGCGCCACCGCACACAAACACTACTAGAGATGCCGCCTTCACCGCCGCCCCAAAGTTTTAATTACTTACACAGCGACACAATATCGTCATTGAGCTTGCAGAGTGAAAGGCGCGCGCGGCTCGCATTACATTACAGCTACTTAGCCGTAGACTAGTCGACCGTCGTACAGCCGGGCCGTTCACACACACACGCGCACTCTGCTTAGTTAGCGTGGAGTAAGGGTTGGGGGGGGGAGGAGGGCAGGGCGGCGCTGTGGCTTCTATTCGTCATCCTCTGGATGGGAGATCGCGCGTGACCCGTGTTGTTGCCAGGCACTGCGGTCGTCGTCTGCTGCAGGTTCACCGCTTGAGTAACTTTCCATCGCCATCGTCGTCGTCATCGTCGTCGCCGCCAGATTCGCGCCGACCCCATCCTCTAGCATCGTCGACCTGCCAACAGAGAAATAACGAAGCGTTTATCAACCACCTCCCGCAGCATCCACGTACAGAGACCGCCGTATGACGAATCATTACGTCACCATTATGTCATCATTACGTCATTGTGCCCCCGTATCGGGTTGTTTACACACACGTGATCGCGTATTTTTTCTCGCCGCGCGCGGACACTTCAAAGCGGGTAAAAAACGGAGAGAGCTACCAATGCCCGCCCGCCATTCCGCCCCCGTTAACAATCGATTATTAGTACAATATATAATGCATCAATATATTATGAATGCGGATGAGCGACGTCGTCAAAGGCGTGCCGCTATAGCGTGTGGCGACGCACGCGACCACATCCCCGCATTCCCTCCCCCCCCCATCTATCCCATTCATCTATCAATCCATCCATCCCTACCTACGCACCACCTTACCTGCACACGACCGTACATGCGGCTATACATAATATACCGATGCTTAATTTATGATACCACCACGCGTATCATATATATATGATATATATACATATTATATATATATATATATATATGATACTATATATATTATATATATTAAATATACATACACGATTGAACAAAAGCGCCACCGCATGAGCTTCTTTAAATACAGAGGCAGCGCGCGTGCGGCTGCTCTGCACAATGCTTTACATGCGCGCGGGAGCACAGCGTGATCACAATGCCCACCTTGCAGGGGACCAGGAGAGAAAAAAGGAGGAGGGGTAATAGAGAAGGGGATGAGATGAAGGAGGAGGGGTGATATGGGGGGGAGGAGGGGAGGAGAAATTGAAGAGGGAAAGGGGGAGAGAAGGGGAGTGAGAATGAGGGAAGAAGGGATAAAGGAAGAGAGCGAGGCAGCGGGATAACCGAGAGAAAAGCGGTGTGCTACTACGCACGAGGTTATAACGTTATACATCGCTTTATATGCGCTTGTACTACGTTGATTTGTCAGCCATTAACTATCCACGCGCAGTTTACCTAGGCCAGCGCGACACTTGCGTGCCTGTGTAATGGTGCGTGTGGCTGCGTGCCTGTGTATCGTGTGGTGCGTCTGCGTGCTGCGTCGCGAACGCGTGTGTGTGTCCCTATACGTGTGGTATGCACGTGATGGGTGCGAGGCCTATGCTGTGGTATCGCTAGGTGTACTTCGGCATCCTCCTGCTGTGTGCGCGCGTCCGTTCGTATTGCACGCATGGTGTGCATTCGTTGCGTGCATTGTAAAACGTATTAGCGCTGTACGTGTCGGAATTTCTTACACCCGACGAATCGCTTACAACACGCGCGTGCGTAGTACTACATACATTATAGACTATGCACCCCGCGGTTGCATTGACAATTTACCTGCGCCCCATGTAATACTTGTTAGGCGGTAATTGCCTTACGAAACGAGTCCGCCGTCGCCTTGCCTCGCCTTCATCTCATGACGACCAATGCTTCCGCGGCCCGTGTGACATCAGATAAAACTGCGAAACTGTCACGCCTAATGGTACTAGTCAACTTGCCGTCGCTGTCAAACTCTGCATTCTCCGTCACACCAATCGCCGAAGAATGCTAATGAGTAGCACGAGCCACGTGCCACGCTATGGTATATATCAGAGTACAATAAAGACCAAATTATTTTTTCTTATTAGTTTGTCTTTATTAACTCCTGGTATATATCACACGCTACCATCTACTGTTGGCTCCACGCCTGTCACTCTATACCCTACCACCACCTTCCCCTCTACAGTTACACAGTAGCTTACTCTACAGTACACCTCACCCTAAACCCTATGCGACAAACAATATCTACCATCCTCTCCCACCTCAAAACCCCATCTCACACACACTCCATTGACCCTACCATTTCACGGGCAAGAAACACACCCAGCACTCTCCACAACCTCACCTCCCCCCCCCCCCTAATAGTTGACAAATTCCGGGCGTAACAAACGCACCTATATGATGACCTACACTTCAACACCCTTACAATCCTCCCCTACCGCACCTCTCGGACCATAAACACACGTATAGGACCCCCTACAAAAACCCACCCACCACCATCCCTCCCCCACCGCACTCTCGTGACCATAACACACGTATAGGACCCCCTACAAACCCACCCCACCACCATCCTCCCCTACCGCAACTCTCGGACCATAAACACACGTATATACCCACTTACACCCCCCCCCCCACCACCACCATCCTCCCACCGCAACTTCTCGACACAAAAAACCTATGACTCTCCACAAACCCACCTCACCACCATCTCTACCCCCACCCCAACCCACACACCCGTGTCTAACGGATGACAAACGCCGTGCTAGCACTAAAGTGCAGCCACAACCTGAACCTGCTCCTTTACGTTGTTCATACTGATAGCTTGTCTTTGCCCCGGCGGCGTTGTGCTTTGCTCGCCGCACAGTTGATAAATCAAGCCGCGGTTCCATAGCATCGCCACGAGAGAGAGAGAGAGAGTAGAGAGAGAGAGAGAGGATAAAGAGAAAGAGAGAGAGAGAGAGACAGAAAGAATCGGGGTGAGAGAAGAGAATGAGGAGAGAGAGAGAGATGAGAGAGAGCCGATGAGTAGAGAGAAGAGAGACGAGAGCAGGAGGAGAGAGAGAGAGAGAGAGGAGAGAGAGAGAGAGAGAGCAGAACTGAGAGAGAGAAAGAGAAGAGAAGAGAGAAGGAGAGAGATAGTGAGAGAGCAAGAGAGCAGACGGAAGATGAGATTGAGAGATGAGAGAGAGAAGAGAGAGCAAAGAGAGAGAGAGAGAAGATGACGCGAGAGAGACGAAAAGAGAGAGAGAGAGGAGAGAGAGAGAGAGAAGAGAGAGAGATAGATGAGAGATAGAGAGAGAAAAGAGAGAGAGAGGAGAAGAGATAGAAAGTGAGAGGAGAGAAGAATTAAGTAGATACGAGAGAGCGAAAGATAAGAGAGAGTAGAACGTGGAGAGAATAGAGTGACACAGTAAGCGCGCAGGCGCAGATCGGACCCAGTCACACACATTACGATGATTGTCTCGGCCGCGGGAGCGTGAGAAGGAGGAGATAATGATTGCGTGGACAGAGAGAGCATGCAGGGGTAGGCGATAGATAGCGAAGGGCTGAGACGCATGGAATGCGAGGACAATAAGAGGGGGAAAGGAAGTAGAATGGAAATGATTAGGGTGGAGCGGGTCGGTAAGAATGATGATGAACGAGTGAAGGGAGGACGCCAGAGGGAAGACGGGAAGCGGAGATTGGATAGAAACAGAAAGAATACAGAGAAACCGAGAACGAACGAGAGAAGAGTGCAGAAAAGAAAATGAAAGAGAGAGACAGATGATGAGCAAGCGAAGAGAGAGAGCGCTGCGCGAGAAAGAGAGACAGACGAGAGATACCTCGCGAGCGAGAGAGAGAGGAAGAAGAAGTAGAGAGAGAGAGAGAGAGAGTAGAGACGTTTGTGCGATGAAGGTAGAAGGCGTATATTAATATGGCTCGATGCATTAGCGACCACGCGCGGTCCTCTCCACTCGTCGCGCTGGCTGCGCGCTGTTATACTAGCGGACCCATAGTTGATATACGATACTGCGTCCTCTCTTGCGACATGCTTACACTACCACCGCTAGCCACGCCAGCCAGAGAGCTGCTACTGCCTGCAGACGCTCTCTCTCTCTTGCTTGCTAGCTCACGTGCATCCAGACAGATCATTAGAGGACGCGTGCGGCGACGACGGCACGACGACGACGGAGGAGGGGCGGAGCTGCAGCGACGGCGCGGAGGAGGAGCTGCAGCGGCGCGCTGCCACGCGCGCGGCGTCTGTAGTACGTAACCGAGAGTAGGTGGCGTCTGAGAAGAGAAGCGGAAAGTGAGAGCAGGGAATGTAGGTTGGCGGGAAGGAGATTTAGATGGGGGAAACAGACGATCTAGTGAGAGTGATAAAGAGATGACAGTACCAGAGCAGCGAGACGCAATGAAAGAATGCGAGTAAAATGAGGAGCTGAATATATCGATGAAGCGAGTGAGGGTGAGTTGCTAAGGAGCGAGAGAATAGAAGAGAGAGAGGCAGAGATGAGCAGTGTACCATAGACTGAGAGAGAGAGAGAAAGGAAAGAGAGAGAGAAGAGAGAGAAAAGACAGACAGACCGGACATATAAAATGGCCGCACACACCCACACGCAGCAGAGAGAGAGAGAGGAGAGACGAGAGAGGAAGAGAGAGAAAGAGGAGCGAGAGAGCGCAGAGTGTTGTATGAGAAGAGAAGATGATGAGAGAAGAGAGAATGAGGAGAGAGAGAGAGAGAGCAGAGACAAGAAGAGCCGCGCGCCGCACCCAGGTGTGCGGTTGTTGTGTGAGAGAGGATTTAGAAGCTCGCCCTCGCATCGTATGCACGCCACCACATCGATTCAATATTTCCGATCAAGACGCGGAAGCCGCGGCTGCGCGATAACGGTGGTGGCCAGCAGATATTAGTGATCATTATTATATATAGTATATTACTATATTATATTATATATATATATTTTATACCTTATAATTAATAAGTCCGCTGCGTATACAGTTCCAATCCAGCTCCCAGCGTCAGGCGAGGGAACGCATCTACATACCACACGACGAGAGGCATGCATTCAACCCCCACCCTCCGCCACACGACGAGGCAAGCATTCAACCCCTACCCTCCGCCACACGACGAGGCAAGCATTCAACCCCCACCCTCCGCCACGCGGTAGTCTCACACGAACAGAATAGCGCAGAAATAAATTGAATTACGCAAACGTTTTGCATGCAACGTCTATTATGATCATACTCTTCGTTATACGTAACCGTAGCCTATATAATAATATAGAAGACGTACTATATATAATGAAGGCAACCTCCTCGTATTTCCATGGCAACGCTTTCCACGAGTGCTTTTTGCTAGTAAATATATAAGCCGCAGCGATAGCTGTACTTACGATTGCTTGCCTACGCTCCTGCGAGGGGCAGCCGGACCATCGTTGGTGTGGGAACCAGGCGCCAGGTGGCGTCTCGTCGCCTCACGCCACGCCGACGTCAGCACCGATCTGTTGCACACGTATCTCCGACGAACGCGAGCGTCATCTGGTGGTCGTCGACAACAGCGTGTCAACATCCCTGAGTGTGGACCGTGTCGACGCGGCGAGTGCGTGCGGGAGAGCGGCGATGCACGCACGTATGCACGCACGCACGCACGCACGCACGCACGCTAGTATAATCTCGTCTGCTGGCTGGGGTGCCGCACGCGTGTTCAGGCGCCGCCGCCGCCGCCGCTGCTCGGAAAGCCTTTCTCCACTCCCCCCACGGTTCCCACGGTTGGGGTGACCGTTGTGAGCTTTTCTTTCCAGAGAGGTTTGCTTAAAGTTTTTTTTGGATAGAGGTTTCCGAGGCGGAAAGGTTTGCTTCTCGGGGAGATTTCCTTCTGTGGAGAGGTATCGTTTGCGGATAGGGTTTCCTTTCTGAAGAGGTTCTCTTTGTAGAGAGAGATTGCTCCACGGCGAAGACTGCTCGATGCTGAAAGGTTTCCTTTGCAGACAGGGTTTGCGCCGTAGAGAGAGAGGCTTGATCCGTGGAGAAAGGTCAACTCGGCAAGCGATGAAGATTTCCGCTTGGCCGCCGCGCGCACGCGAGCATGACATGCACGGGCATGTAAGCCTGAGCACGTAAGCTCATGAGCGATCAGCAAAGAATCCTCTACGTAAGGTGGGAGGAGGGCAAGACGAGAAGGAGGAGAAGAGAGTGGACGAGGGGCGAGGAGCAGAAGGGGGAGGAGGAGAAGTAGAGAGGGGAGTAAAAGGAGTGGAGCAGCAGGGGGAGGAGGAGGAGGAAAAGAGAGGTGAGTAGGAGGAGAGGGAGAAGGGGAAGAGGGGAGGAAGAAGAGGGAGGGGAAGGGGGAGGGAGTAGGAGGAGAGAGGGAGGAGGGGAGGAAGAAGGGGGAGGGGAGAAGAGGAAGATGAGGAGGGAGAGGGGAGGGGAGGGGTAGGGGAGGGAGCAGCAGACGGCAGCCGTTTATGGGGCATGAACGGTCGCTCCACGATTATCGACAAATCTAGTCTCTGGGTTCAAATGGCCGTGCAATCACTAGGGAGGATTGAGAGAGAGAGAGAGAGAGAGAGAGAGAAAGATGGGGAGGAAGAGAGAAAGAGAAGTAGAGTGCTGCTTCATTCAGCGGGTGAGAGTGCAGGCCAGACGTGTTCAATATCCGTGAGTCAATTTGGGCCGGTTAGTCTCTCTTGGATCGCCTCTCTCGTATCTCTAATGCCACGCTCTAGTCTCGCTACGTTCCAGCCAATCTGCCTACTGCCAATCTCTCGCTACTCTCTCGCACTATCATATCACCACGACAAGCACATCATCTCGTCTCTCAGCACACTCATCTCATCTCCACACAGCAAACATCAGCTCTCAATGGCAGGCTGTAAATACGCTCCCCACCATACACGATCACTCACGCACATCTCTCCTACGTCGTCTCATCTCTCCCTCCGCATCGTCTCGTCTCGTCGCAAACTTATTCACTCGAAGCTCCTTCTCTCGGTACGTCATCGGCTTATCAAACTCCCCACCTCTTCGCATGCTCAGCATACTACCTTTCTCCGCTCCACCCGTACTTTCACAGCTTTCTCTGTTAGAAGAATTCAGCTCCTTCTTCACCGGCTTCCGCATCCAGACAGCTGCGTGTGACACCTGACAGACGATAGAGTAGTCCGC
>NW_014577170.1:101179-105992 GCF_000485595.1 Priapulus caudatus | reverse complement strand
GTGCGCGCGTGTGTGTGTCTGTGGTGTGTGTGTCTGTGTGTCACTGTGAATGTGTGTGTGGGTAGTGTGTTGTGTTGCGTTGCGTTTGTGTTGTTGTGTGGTGTAGTGTGTGTGTGTGTGTGGTGGTGTGTGTGTGTTTGTATGTGAGAGAGAAAGAAGAGAGAAGCGAGAGAGAGAGAGAGAGAAAAAAAAAAAGAAGAAGAGAGAGAGAGAGAGAGAGCGCGAGAGAGTGTGTATGCATTCGATGCACGCGAGCATGAATGCAGATATTGACTTTGGTGGTTATAAGCGAACAGTATCTCTGTCAACAAGACTGACGTCTAGACTTTACGCGATGGTTGCTGCCTAGGCTTCCAAGCAGGGATCACAACATGACTGAAGTCTCTCAAGCAGGGATCACAACATGACTGAATTCTCTCAAGCAGGGATCACAACATGACTGAAGTCTCTCAAGCAGGGATCACAACATGACTGAAGTCTCTCAAGCAGGATCACAACATGACTGTCGAATCTCTTCAGAAAGGATCACAAACATGATTGTCCAGTCTCTCGAGCAGGGATCACAAACATGACTGTCCAGTCTTTTAAGTAAGGTCACAACCTGATTACAGTTTCTGAAGCAACGGTCACAACATGACTGTAACCTTTCAAGCAATGGTGGGCACAACATGACTGTCCAGTCTTTCAAGCAATGGTCACAAACATGACTGTAGTATCGGTTTTACACTGCCGTCATAAAATGACCGTTCAGTCTCGCAGGCAATGGTCGCAACATTGATTGAAATAATCTCACGTGATGGTTTTACAAAATAAATGCAGTCTTTCGAGCAAATGTTCACAGCGTGGCCGCTGTCTATAGGCGTGACGATCATAACATGACTGCAGTGCAGGCTATGCTGTTCACGTGATATCGCAACATGGCTGTCCTTTTTTGCAGCGATGATTATGACACAGCAGCAGCAGCAGCAGCGCAGTAGCAGCAGCAGTACCAGGCTGTCGCGTGATTGTCACAAGTCGGCTGAGATCCGCGGTGGTCGCAAACTACGACGACTCGGACGACGAAAGCGATTCCACTTAAACACGCTAAATAATTTACGTCCATTCAACATCAAGCTGCCTCGGAGTTAAACCCGCATTCGCCGCCGCGGCGCGTGCCTAATTGATCAGACGTCCCCCCCCCAACGATCGGTCCCTCATGATTCATTTACATGCGTAATTGTTATCCGCTTACGTTTTTTTCCTCCTTCAGCGATTTAGCGTTTAGCGATGCGCGCACTCGCGTCGCTCCGTCCTCCCGTCCGCTCCACTCTCCCTCGCAACGCGCGCACCGATCACGAGAGACGCCAGCGACGATTCCTCACGAAAAAATGGGCGATTCTTTGCCCTCTAGGTCCAGTGTTCACGGTTTTCGATCCGAACGAAGTGCACACGACGTCCACTCTGAATGCGGGAGATGTCCAGCACGGACAGGCTATCTCGCGGTGACCACGAGACGAACGGCGAGAGCGAGAGACAAACACGTGAGATGCGTGTGATGAGTGAGGACGAGAAAGGGAAAGATAGAAAGAGAGAAACAGCAAAAAGTGCAGCTGTATGCGTGAGGAAGAAGGCGAGAGAGAAAGACTGCCACGCTAGAGGACTAGTGCAAGAGAGATAGAGATAGATAGAGAAGGAGAACGAGAGTAAGATGCGGAGAGAGAGAGAGAGAGAGGGAGAATGAGAAACAAGAGTGAGAGTGGGAGCGAGAAAAAGACAACAGCGCGAGGAAAAAGTCTCAGAAGTGATCGACGAGCACCGACACGCTGTTGGCGCCGACGCGTCCCGGCTGTGACACGCCGTCGACGCCCGCCAGCTGCACGTTCTGCCACTCCGTCGGCTGGCCCGTCGGCGTCTCGCTCGACTTCAGCGCGAAGCTCCAGCTCTCCGGGTTGACGGACGCCGAGTGCGGCAGCCGCAGCTCGACGGGCTGCTGGAACTTGAGGCCGTGCGGGCCACACATGACGAGCGGGCTGAGCAGCGTCTCGCCCTTCTCGGCGTCGAGCGGCGGCAGGATGCTGCTGTCCTGGCACACCTTGAAGTAGATCTCTTGCCGCACGCCCTCCGGGATCGCGCCGCGCGGCACGACGATGCTAACGCCCGTCTCCGCCGAGACGAGCTCGCCGCCGGTGTGGTCGAACGTGCCGCGCGCCGTCGCGACGACGCGGTGGTTCTCGCCGATCGGCGGCTCCGTCGGTGGCAGCGGCTTCTCAGAGGAGGAGGAGGAGGTGGCAGGAGGGAGAGGGGGAACGGCGGGAGGAGGAGGCTGCAGGGAGGAGACGACGGGCTTCGGGGGTTTCGGCGGCGGCGCGGGGCGCGACGACGATGATGATGATGACGACGCGTCCTTCGGTCCGTTCGTCGTTGTCGGCTTCGTGTACGGAGCGAACGCGCTGCGACGAGGCTCCCCCGTCGCCGCTGCCGCCGCCGCTGTCGCCGACAGCGCCCCCGCCAGGGGGCTCTCACGCAGCGGCTTGGCGAGTTTTGCCGGCAGCGGATCTTTGTCGCGAGAGGGCGCTGCTGCTGACGTGCCGTCCTTCCCTGTCGCCGCCGGGGACCCGTACTTGACCCGACTCCCGTCGCCGGCCGGAATTGCACTTGACTGACTGGTAGGGGGCGCCGGCGCGGCCGCGGCGGGCGGCGCCGCAGCTGGGGTCGCGTCGGTGCCTGCCAGTCGTCGGCCACTGCTTGTTTGTCCACGCAGCGGCTGCGCATCTTTGCTCGCCGGCCGGCCGAGCAAAGAGCTTGCCTGAAAACATCGTCGGCCCGCCGGCCCCCGGCTAGCTCTGCCGTCATGCTGTCGCCGCACGACGCCTGTGGTTCTCCCGCGCCGCCAGCTGCCGCCGTCGGCAGACGCCGCCGGTCGCCGAGCCGCAACGACGTCGCGCGCCTCGCCGTACTTCGCTCGTCGGCAGCCGGTATGCGCCGGGCTGACTCCTGTCCTTGAACAGCTCAGCGGGCTGGATGCGGTACTCCGCGCTGCCCGGCCGCGCGTCCCCTCCACCGCGCAGGCCGCTTCTTGGCCGGTGTGTACGGCTGCCGTAGTACGCACGCGGCTGGGTACTTTGGCGGCTCCGATAGCGGGCAGCTCGTCCTTAGCGGCTCCGCCGACGCCTACGCGTAGCGCGGCCGACGCCTTCACCGACGGCCTGTACACCGCCGCCGCCCGTCGCCGATCCCTCGAGCAGCTCGGCCGGCCCGCGACGACAACTCCCCGCTCCGACGACTTGCGCTGCTGCCCGACGGCTTCTCTGCGCCCCGCGGCGCACCTCGCTCAGCGCGCTTCTCGGCGTGCCGAAGACGCCGCGGAAGATCTCGTTGAGCGCCGGCGCGATCGCTTGCCTTGAGTCGATACACTAGCCCGCGCGGCGCCGGTACCTGGACGAGTCGTGCGAAGGTCGCGCGCGGCGCTAAGGCGAGATGAGGGCGTCGGACGCGGCGGCGGAGGTTTCTCGCACGCGCCGCCGCCGCCGGTCATCGGCGTGCCGAACTTCTCGTTGACCGACTGCTGGACGCAGCGCGCGAAATCGGCCGCGCCGCCCGCGTCCCGCTCCGCCGGCTCGAAGCGTTGCCGCGGCAACCCCCCGTTGAAGTCCTCCGTCTCGGTCGGGTAGCGGTTCGCCGCCATGTCAGAGTCGTCGTCGAACTGGCGCGGCGGCTTCGCGCAGACGCCAGGCACGGCCGGCGGCGGCGCGTAGGTGGCGTGCATGTGCCGCTGCCGCGGCGTCAGCGTCGCGTACGCCTCGATGCGATTGCCGCCGCCGCGGTCGCCGTAGTAACCCGCGTAGTAGGCGTCGGCGTGCGCGCGGTCGCCGTGGTAACGCACCGGGCGGTCGGGGTCGCCGTCGTACGCCTGGTCCGTCTCGC
The DNA here is from genome assembly GCF_000485595.1 of Priapulus caudatus. Taxonomy (NCBI): domain Eukaryota; kingdom Metazoa; phylum Priapulida; class Priapulimorpha; order Priapulimorphida; family Priapulidae; genus Priapulus; species Priapulus caudatus. Next base: position 102,089 of record NW_014577170.1, on the reverse strand, counting down.
TGACGGACGAGGCGCGCGCGATCGGCCGCGAAGCGCGGAACGTCTCCCCGAACAGACTCGACGGTCGCAGGCCTCCGCCGCCGCCGCCGCCACCGCCGCCGCCGACCCCCTCCGTGTCGGAGCCGACGTCGAGGTCGCTCTCTGCGTCGCGCGACGCGTAGCTCAGCCGCGTCGTCATCGGGAAGAGGAACTCGTCGTCGAGTCCGCCGACCCCGCCGAGCTTCGCGTCCGACATCCAGACGGGCTGCTGCTGCTGCGCGTCGACGGCGTCGCGGACGCGCGCGTACCACGCGTCGCTCGCCGTCGTCAGCGACACCGTCGCCGTGAACAGGTGAGCGTACGTCTTCTCGAGCCGCACGCCCGTCTCGTAGAGCTTGCGCGAGCCGCGGCCGGCGCCGGCGCGGCCGCGGCGGGCGGCGCGAAGGTCGCGTCGGTCGTCGTCGGCGTTGTTTGCTGAGCGGCGCCATCTTTGCTCGCGGCGGCGGCGGCCGAGAAAGAGCTGCTGAACATGTCGGCCGCCGGCCCCGGGTAGCTCTGCGTCATGCTGTCGCCGGACGACGCCGTGTTCTCCCGCGCCGCCGCTGCCGCGTCGGCAGACGCCGCCGTCGCCGCGGCAACGACGTCGCGCGGCCTCGCGTACTTCGCCGTCGGGCGGTAGCGCGCGGGGCTGACTCCGTCCTTGAACAGCTCGCGGCTGGAGCGGTACTCCGCGCTGCCCGGCCGCACGTCGCCTCCGCCGGCGCCCGCTTCTTTGGCGGTGTACGGCTGCCGGTAGTACGACGGGCTGTGGTACTTGGGCGGCTCCGGATAGCGCGGCAGCTCGTCCTTGCCGCTGCTCGCCGACGCGCTGCGAGCGGGCGACGCCTTCACCGACGCGTACACCGCCGCCGGCGCCGCCGTGTCGCCGTCC
>NW_014577170.1:80712-99655 GCF_000485595.1 Priapulus caudatus | reverse complement strand
GACACCGTCGCCGTGAACAGGTGAGCGTACGTCTTCTCGAGCCGCACGCCCGTCTCGTAGAGCTTGCGCGAGCCGCGGCCGGCGCCGGCGCGGCCCGCACGCGCGCGCAGCGTCTTCACCTGGCTCTTGCCGTCGGCGCGCAGGAAGACGACGATCGGGTAGTACTGCGCGTAGTTGAGCCGGTCGACGGCGTTCGGGGTCACGTCGATCACGGCGTGGCGATCGCGCTCAATGATCTCGCGGATCGCGCCGAGACGCACGATCCCCGACCGATTGTTCTTCTCGCTGCCGCCGCTGCCGTCGCCGGCCTCCGTCTGCGGAGACTCGAAGCTGTCGGGCATGTCCGCCAGGAGGCGCTCTCGAGCGACGTCGGCGAGCGCGCCGAAGATGACGACGGGGCGCACGAAGCCCGGGTACTTCCAGCGCACCTTCTCGTACGCCGGGAACTTGGAGCCGGCCTCCGAGAAGACGATCTCGTCCCAGTGGTCGCGGTTGAGCGACTTGGAGCGGCGCGCGCTCTTGCGCCGCCGGAAGAACGTCGAGCGGCCGATCGTCTTTGTGCCGCTGCCGTTTCCGGACGCCGCCGCGGCGAGCGCCAGCTGCTCGGCGCGACTCTGATTCGGCAGCACGCCGATCTGCGTCTCCTCGTTGCCGCGGCCGACGCGCGCGACCTCCCACGCGCCGACGACGCCATTGTGCAGCGTGTCCTTGACGTGGAAGACGTCGCCCGTGCGGAAGCTCAGCTCGCCCTTCTCCGTCTGCTCGTAGTTGAAGTGCGCGCGCACGTAGAAGCTGTCGCCGAGCTGGATCGCGACGACGCGCTCGTACTCGTCGCGCCGGAACTGCACGATCATGTCGATCTGGTCGCGCAGGCTGAGCAGGAAGAGCACGGCCTCCTCGCGAGTCACGCTCTCCATCGCGCGCTCGTTCACCTTCAGCATGCGGTCGCCCGGACGCAGCCCCGCGAGCGCCGCCGCGCTGCGAGGCTGCACCGCTGCGACGAAGATGCCCACCTCGTTGCCACCGGTGAGCCGGATGCCGACGCTGCCCTCCTTGCGGAAGGAGATGAAGCGCGGGTCGGGCGGCGCGCGCTGCCCGACGTTGCTGTAGTAGCCCTCGTAGATCGGCACCGGCAGCTGTCCGTTGGTGAGCGCCAGCTGGCGGTCGCCGAGCCCCGGGTGCGGCTGCGCGGGCGGCGGCGGCGGCGGAGGCACGGGCGGCGACCGCGGCGGCTCGTCCCCGCCGCTGCCCGGCGACGACGGCGTGCGCGCGACCGCGACGCCCCCTGGCGGCGGCTCCTCGAGGCGTCCGAGTCCGCCGGCCTCGTAGACAGGGTTGCGGTTGCGGCTTGGCATGCGCTGCAGTCCCTCGATGTTGCTCGGCTTGCGGCCGTCTGGCGAGCGCGCGTCGTGCGCCGACGCGGGCCGCGCCATCCCGGCCGCCGCTGCCACCGCGTAGTTCACGTCGTGCATGGAGCCGCCGCTGCCGGTGACGACGAACGGAGGAGGCGGCCGCGCCGCGCCGCGCGAGATCACGAGGCTCAGCTTGTCCTTGTTGCCCTTGTCGATGATCTTCTGCGCGTCGGCGAGCGACAGCGTCTCGACGGCGGTGCCGTTCAGCTTGAGCACGGTGTCGCCCTCGCGCACGGTGCCGTCGTTCGCGGCGACGCTGTCGCCGACGATGCGGCGCACGTAGAGCCGGCAGCCTAGCACGACGCCGTAGTCGGCCTTGCGGCGCGCGCGCGCCAGCACGACTCGTCGCGGCGTCTCATCCGGCTCGGCGGCGAGCAGCGTCTTGCGGCGCACGCGCAGCGCCACCGTGTCGCCGCTCTCCATGAGCACGCGGATCGCCGTCGCATTGTCGACGCCCTCTAGTGGCGCGCCGTTCGCGCTCAGGATGCGGTCGTTGATGAGCAGCTTGCCCTCGGCGGGGCCCGCGCGCAGCACGTCCGAGATCGCCACCGACGGGTCGCCGCTCGCGAAATGCGGGTTGTCCGTGCCGCCGCTGACGGCGATGCCGAAACCGAAGCCGGCGACGCGCGTCAGCGTCATCGTGTGGTGCTCCCAGACGAACCGGTCACCCGCCTCGTCGATCAGCACCTCCGCGTCGTCGCCGCCGCCGCCGCCGACGTGGTTGCCGCGCGGGGGCGCCACCGTTGTCGGCGGCGGGTCCTTCTCCCAGAAGCGGTGCGCGGCGGCCGTCGCGGCGCCGTCGTTGAACGAGCGAGAGCGGTTGACGTCGAGCGTGTGGTTGCTGCGCTTCGGCGACAGCGACTGCATGGCGGCAGCGGCGGCGGCTGCGGCGGCGGGCGGGGATGCCCACGCGGGTGCGGCGACGGGCCGCGACGAGCCGTCGTACTGGAACGCTACGTTGCTGTGGTCGACCGTCGGCGCGACGCCGCCGTCGACGTTCTGTTCCGAATTCGACATGTTGTTCTGTCAGCGCGCGCGCGTGCAGCGACGCGCGTTCACGCGCGCATCGGGGTTAGTCCGGCAGGGGGCGCTACCGGATCCGCGGCGAATCCGCCGTCGTTCCCACGGGGTCACCGCGCGGATGGGCGAACGTGCGGGGGCAGTCTACGAGGCGGCGGACGTCCGCTTGTTCCTCGTCGTCGTCATCGCACGCCGCGCCGATCGCTTGCTCCGAGAGATGTCGTCTTCGCACCTGTCCGAAAAGAGATGCGAAATGAACGATCGTCAGAAATGAAACGATCAGCGGAAATGGAACGATCGTCGGAAATGGAATGGCTGACAGAAATGGAGTGATCGTCAGAATCGGAATGACGATTGGAAACAGATCGACTGTCGGAAAAGGAACGATCATCGGAAATGGATGGATCATCGGAAGCGTAACCATTATCGGAAATGGAACGATCATTAACAACGGAATGATTCGGAAATGCAACAATTATCGCAAGCGGAATAATCATCCGAAATGGAACGATCGTCATAAAACAGAACGACCATCGAAAATGGAATGCTCACTGGAACCGGTAAAACAGTCCGGTCAAGACCATACCCTGGGAAACTTTCGGCGAGCCAGAATCCGAGACAATTTCGGGAGACAGACGTTTGCGAATGAACTAGAAGAGTGGCACGCGTTCGCGTTGGTTTACATACTCCAGCGCTCACTCGCGCGCGCCTGCCACAACCGTCTCCTTTAAAAAGAAACGCATCTGCGGGCATCTGCATCGGCTGTCGCGTGCGCGCGGCGCATTCCGCAAATAAGTTTTCGGAAGAGGGTCCTCGAAAAAATGTAGCGCGCCCGGCAACTGCCAGACATCAGGGCAGATGGTTACCACATGCACGCGGGGGCAACTAATCCTACGCTAGCGGCTTAGCAGCTACATTAACATGTACGTGCTGGTGGCAGCAGCAGCAGCAGCAGCGATGATCATCATGCCTCCACAGAGCCTGATCACGATGCTCCATGCGTCAACCGTTACACCCGCACCTTCGCTTGTACACCGAGGCGATTGTACCATGCCAAACGGCATCCATTAAAATGATTTCACCGATCTTTTAGAGCGAGCGAGCGAATGCGCTGCCCCGGTGGAAAAACAGGCACATATTGTTCGATGATCGGCAACAGTCAGTCCAGTCCTCAGCTTCGCAGTTGCTTTTAAAAATCGCAAAAATTTCACAGATCGGCTTTCGAAAGAACGAAAGCGAATGCGTCATCTCGTTCTCGCGAGAAAACCGACATTCGTGGGCCGCTTTTTGCGCGCCGTGCAAAAACTCGAAAAGCACACAAAACGTACGCGTACACACCTGCAACAAGCCGATCGACCAACAGACCACCAGATTCGCACAAAACACACATCCGTAAGCGCCTGAGCCAACAGATCTCCCCCGTACGTGGATGCACAATTAAAAATGGCCCAGCTAGTCTTGTCCCTGTTAGCTCTGTGGTAAGTACCTTGTTTTTTTGCGCGTCTCCGCCGAAAAACCTGTTGTGCCCTCTACCAGGTCGACGTTAGCGCTGCGGCGTATTGTATGTACCTGTCCGCGGAAAGTGTCAAGCGCCATTCTGTCGTTCATCAACCTGTCGACTGGCAGTTACATTTACAGCCAGAGGCCATGGGCATTAGTTCTACAGTCAAGGAACTTTATCGGACACCGTTCTCGCCTGCAACGATCTGCGCACGCGCGCACGCACGCGCGTATTTACACGGCGAAATTAGCAATGCCGTATTCGGTTTCCAGAAATGCAGAGAAAATATCCGCCGCGCCTAGGGGAGAGAATATATTAAATTTGAAACAATCTCCAGTGCTACTGAGCACTACTGTTGCTTCTGCGCCGGCGGTGGCTCTCGCTCGCACGCGTCCGTCTGGAAACAGTCAGCAGATGCCCCCGCGCGCAGAGTGGGGGGGGGGTGCTCAAAGCCTCAAACAGTGACGGCTATAGGTGTAGCAGTAACAGCCTGGAAACGGCTGTTACGGGGTAATTACACGCGGCATCGGCAGTTCGGCACACGTAGTAATCTGAAACTACACGCGGGCGAAAAATACACGCCAACACGGCCTCGGGTTTTAGACTGCATGGCTGCTTGCCATTGACGCGCGCGCGCGCACACAAGTCAGCGCCCCCTGCTTCTATCTCTTCCTCCCCACCTCCCCCTCTCAAGACAGAATTTTAACGACGTTGGCGCACTCGCTTCGGCGGCGGCGGCAGCGGCACGATAATTTTTCACTCCCGGCGCGATAATTTTTCACTCCCGGTTCGACGCGGCGATTTTTAACAGCATTGAGACGGTAGCATGGCGCGGATTACCGCGTACACCCCCGTGCACGCACAGAGACGGGTGTCAGCGGAGTCAACTCGAAACAATCTGGGCTCCAGATGGAACGAGGAATCTGATGATGGCTTTGCGAGAGAACGCACCTCTCTGCCATCTGGGCTATCATTCACATTGAGTTATAACTTTCCCTCACCTCTCAAAAGGTTGCAGCAAAAGAGGCGGGCTGGCTATACACGCCCAAAACTACATGGGATGAAGTTTACAACGAGAAGAGAAAGAGAGATGCAAGCTATTAAGCCTATAACATCAAGTTTATTTTCGATGTGCTCGGCCAACGTTAACTAGCAAAAACGCATCAATGTCGACTGATAATGATCCCCGCTTGGAATTTTCAACCGCAACTCAGCAGTACAGTGCACATCCGTGCTGCTATTTTAAAAGCCCATGCCACCCCCCCCCCTCTATCAGAAACAAGAAATGCCGATCTGCTAAACTAACAAATTTTTCCTGCAAACACGCCATGCGGTTTTCCTTCGTCGCGAACGCGCAGCAGCAGCAGCAGCAGCAGCATCGGCAGCAGCCTTTTGCACTTACGCACGCGCGGCAGCAGAGTGGCATCTGTGCTCCTTCGTGATCAGATCAAGTTAGACACGAATTGAAGGCGCTTTTTGTCGCATCCTGTAAGCAATCTCTTGCCCTCACAACGGCGCTCCTGCTCTTAAACGACCGGGACGAGATGTCACCGCGCGCGCGCACGCTGATCAAACTCCGATTTTGCTGGCACATGAATCGCAACTGGCTAGAAGTAGAAGATCGGCGAGGAAATCAACCCCGTGTGGATGATGCGCACGGCAAGTGCAGGAATTTCACGTATCAGTGGCGGACAAAAACCTCTGTTTAATATTTTGCTTTTATGATGAGATGCACATGGAAGCATTCTGCAGGGTACCGTGGCCTCTAGCTATGGCAACATACAGCATGCATGAAAACTGAAAGTCAATATTGAGACGATCCTAAAACTGAAATGCCTCTCTGGGTACAAATCCCACTACTGAAACTGGTGATCCTTGCCACATACACCTACAAGTCAGTATATATATATATATACATATGTATCACTTTATATATATATATATAAAGTGATACAGAGTGTCAGCATGGTAATATACCCTGATGGAACACTTCCTTATCATATATGTATGATAACCGATGGTGCAAATCAGAACATTAAAGGCATAAGACGACCATTGATTATGCAATTTTAACGAATGCTACAGTAACTGGCACCTTGTGTAGTTAATAAGTACATTACCTTATAGCCAAACGCGTATTAGTTTGTCCAATATCACTGCTGGTTACTAAGAAATGTCCAATTGAAATCCGCGGTCAAATAAATCCGTTGTTGACAGTTACAACCCGCCATGACCGGCCGTAACCGGCGAGGCGGTGTCATACAGATTATAGTGCACCGGACATTTTCGCACGTATGCTCAGCCGTCAGTGATTTCGATCCTTGTGGTCTGAGTGCACATTCCGTACGTAACTTATGGTTTTACTTTTGGGATTCGGGAATAAATGAATATACGAAGATCTTGAGATTACAAGCAACATATAATATGTGAAAAGGATATGCCGTCACTGCCGTCACTGCCGTCACTAGGCAAACAATTTACCCGGGACAAACAATTCGATGCTCAACATCCTGTAGCAACATATGAGGTCACCGAACCGAAATCGATGCTTATTTTGTTGGCAATAAATTTAGCGTTGGCGCCAGATTACCGAATTTACGGATTTCAATTAGACATTTCTTAGTAATTAGCAGTGATATTGGACAAACTAATACGCGTTTGGCTATAAGGTAATGTACTTATTAACTACACAAGGTGCCAGTTACTGTAGCATTCGTCAACTTTGCATAATCGATGGAAATATTATGCCTTTAACATGTACACGCATATCTGTGATACTGTACAAAGATTGCTTGTACACACTACACACATGTTTAAAATATATCACCAAGAGAAGAGCTGCTTTGCAGGAATACAGACAGTGTCCAGTTGGACCAGTTTATACATAACGTAACACTACTATGGAATATATGTAATTATATATCCCTAATGTTACTAGTCTACAGAAAGCGAACATAGCATACACAGCAACATATGAAATGGAGAAATACAAACTAGGGGCAAGCAGCTTGGGGGAGGGGGCAGTATCTAAACAGGAGCAGCTAGAGGTATTGATTTTACTGTCACATATCCGAGATTCATTTTCAAACATTCTTCAGGGCATTTCAGTGAAAGAGCAAGAGCCCTCAACCAATGCTTGCAGCTACATCATTACTTTGCACGCTGTACTTGAATTAACAATACAGCCTCTACATTTTCCTAGATTATCAAAAACTCACCATCAACAGCAATTTTTTTATTCCTAGTGCATCAGAACTGTAGTAACACAGAGGGCAGCAATACATCTTGATACTTGTTGACAGAATTGTGTGATTAATGAATTATACTGGCTCACGATTGAGTGGTTGTGATGCCATTCCGATGCACAACTGTGCCATTTATAATCCGTCACGATAATGTTGCATTCGTCAATGAGCCAAAACTGGCAAAAGTGTAAATTACACTAACTGATGAAAAATGCACTTCTCTACTACTCTCTGGTGCAAAATTAGAATTCACATCGGCACAAAACACTGTCACTAGCAATCGTGTATTATTTACCCAGACAACATACGAAAAGAGGCGACTAGTAGTAGTAGTAATAGTAGTAGTAGTACTAGTACTAGTAGTACCAGTAGTAGTAGTACTAGTAGTGGTAGTAGTAGTAGTACTAGTACTAGTAGTACTAGTACTAGTAGTAGTACTAGTAGTACTAGTACTAGTACTAGTAGTAGTACTAGCCTAGGTAAGTAAGACTAAGACTAAGAGGGAGACAACGTAACACAAAATAGTGCCATTTTTGACGCCGCCGATCACCAAATCTTACGTACACGTTAAAAGCTGAACATATAGATAATAATTAAACGAGTTTTTACCTTTGGTTGTTATATCCAGATCGATAACACAGCTAAATTTAAAAAGTTGACCCACTTTGCAAAATCCTGCAAACCAGTTTGCAGCTCCTGCCCCCTGGGGAGTGAATACAGAGACATCTATCGGGACTATTATGTTGCTTACTTTCATGCTTCTTTAGCACCAGAAAATATACTAAAAAGTATACTTTCCTAGCGAAAATAACGACTCATATATTTGAGTACATTTATTACGAACTGCTAAGTTAATGCAGCTAACTGGTTAGATATGCGTAGACACTTTTAATAAATAACTACGTGCAGTATGCGTGAGAGAATCTAGTAAGCAAAATATAATGATATTGCCACAACCACAATTTATAGTAAAAAATAAATGAGATGGATACTTTATTCATTATCAATCACATGTTAAAAACAATCTGCAAAAATTGTCCAATCAAATTGTTATTTATTCAAATCCAGTTTGTCGTTTATGCAATTTTTATTATTTAACTTCTGACAATCAATAGCATTATATAAACCGTAAAACAGATATTTTTAACTTGCACTCTAATATATAATAAGGTGTAACAAGCTGAATAATAAAACCCAACAAACAAGATGCTGACAAAGCAAAGCGCATGCTAATGGACGGATGTATGTGCATTCAACTCGATCCACTATTATGCATATTACATGGCACAATAAAAATTCACCGTTAAAATGGTCGTTCACATTACAAACAGTACATTACAACTCAAACGACAGATAATAAATTGTTAGAAAATCGGACAGTTTAAACCTGCAAGATTCACCAATATAAATACCACTAGACGTGAATAAATATACGTCTCGTTTAGAAAAATGGAATCACAGGCACGTATACACACAAAAGCAGTTCAGAAAAGATTGTAAGGACTTCTTTTTTTTAATAAAACAAATTAAAAGATGCTGTTAGTTGACATTACACTTCATAAAGCTGAGATGGCACGGCTCCAATGACACTTACAATCCGGCATGCAGCTCCACCTACTGGTTAGATGGGAACCATCTAATCAGTAGTATATATTTTAATACATGACAAAAATGAGGAACAAGTCTGTCAGCACTAACAGTGGAAATTGTTGCAAACCAAGTCAAGTGACTAGCAGTTTTCTGAACAGTATAATTCAGGATGAAGCATGTTTAAAATAATTCACTGGCCGAAAGTATCACCAATCCAGTTCATGGAGTAAGAGGCTATTCACAATTACCAATACCTTCACGAGCATAAATGCTGGAGGAGAGGGTCAATAGCAATTTTACACCTTTAATAATACAAATGTTTGCTTATACCTTCCCTCCAAATGCCCAAATATCAGCATTGGAGAAAAGATGTGAAAATGTGTAGGGTGTATACACTAGTTAGTGGTGACATTGATAATTGTGAACTACCCCTAACTCAAACAGCACAACATAAATCAATCATTTTTCATGAAATCGTCAACTTGGGTAAGATGCAAATAATTATTATCACAAGGAATTTGGTCAGAAAAATATACTAGAATGATATTTAAAATATCAAACTGAAAAGTCAGCAGTATGTTTTGAATCAACACGGTTGAGTGAAAATTAACCACGATAGATCTGATATTTAAAATATATAACAAATTTGTATCACTTCAAGTGTGGTCCTCAGCACGACATATTACATGGTTGCAACAAACCCTTAAAATTGACTGGGAATGTTGACCGAAAACCAAGAAAGAAATAGGTAAACGAAATAGACACAGCCGAATACGTGTTAGGGGTATCACGACACATCATGGGTCGGTATGCACGTCAACAGGGTCACTCACAGCCATATGCTCGCTGTCATTGATATCGGCCGCAAACCGACGATAATAATGACGATTCTTCGCCCGCCTGCGAAATCCGACGAAGCACACGCCCACTAGAACTAACAAAGCAAGCAAAGCGACAGCGACGACAAGCGCCGTACCGAGGTTAGCCGGGTTAATCTTTGCAACAATCAAGTCCAACATGGCGCCCGTTACCTGACACTCGCTCCTCACGTCCGCCGGGACCATGTCCCGGCAGCCATCGACGAATCTCGCGAGCGGACACGGGTCCGCACAGCCCGGCAGCAGCGCGGTGAGGTCGTGCAGGTCGTCGTCGTCGTCGCGCCTCTGCGTCGTCGTCGTCGCGTTCCTGTAGAGCACCTTCACCGAGAACTCGCCCTCAGCGAACTCGTGCAGCTCGACGATCGCCGTCGCCGTGTACGGCGGGATGCGGCCGTCAAAGACGCGCATGGCGCCGAGGAACGGAGCGACGGTCGTGTCGTGCGCCGAGTAGACGAAAAACTTCTCGCCCGCCGCGTCCGACGCCGCGCGGTCGCTCATGTGCCGCACGACCTCGCCGAGCAGCGGACCACCCTTCAGCCGGCTCATCTCGTCGTTGTAGAAGTCAAAGGTCATGTCGAGGTCGCTGAGCGCGCGCATGTGCTCGAACGCGGCGTCGGCGTCGCCGCCGCCGCCGATCCAGCGCGTCATGTTGTGCTGGTGCTCGCAGAACACCGTGTCGAATATCGACCACACGTTGGAGAGGAGCGCCTTGGTGCCGGCCCACCGCGTCAGCCGCTCCAGGAACGGCTGCTCCCTCTCCTGTGTGCTGAGGAACGCCTCGCTCTGCCTCGCCGCCGTCAGCAGCGCGTCGTATCGCGGGCACGGCGCGTCGTGCATCAGCAGGTAGTCCTCGGACTCGGTGTGCACCGGGATCGGCTGCCAGCGTATGTCGGGGTCCCACCTCTGCGCTCCCATCGGTTCGTAGAGACCCGCCAGGTTGCACTGCGCGCTCATGAGCGTGCGATCGACGTCCGTGCTTCGGACGTGAATCTCTTTGCGAACGTAAGAGCTGTTCAGAAAGCCGTCGTAGCGTCTGCGGAGCCAGCGTCCCAGGTTAAATTGCTCGTTCATGCCCACCGTAGTTAACTGACCCCAGCCCTGAGGCCAGCTGTCTTCTTTATTTGGATCATTCGGGATAGGGACGGAATAGGTCGGACTTCTATCACCGTGTCTAAACAGTACGTGAACTAATCTAAGACTCGATTCGGGTGCCCCAGATGACTTTACTACGCTTCCTAACACTAATGAAGCGATCAGAACAACGCTGTAAATTAAACGGCGGGGGACCATTACGGTAACTCTGGAATAATACGAAAATATACTATTAATTTAAATATAATCCGAGATTGAAATAAAAACTACAAGTATAAGGATGCGAATCTTACAAGTATTGACATATTGTAAACATAAGGCGGAATCGACTGTAGCGCTGTCGCAATCGAAGCGGCCTCTGCCAACTAGCGACACCTTTCCATGATAAATGTAATAAATTAAATTATTAATTAAAGAGCAACGTTGTACCGGAGTATTTCGACGCTCTGCATCCTGTGCATGGTGTACATCCCGAGCTGTATATAATAACTTTCTCCCCCCTCTCTCTCTCTCTTTCTCTCTCCGTCTCTCCCTCTTTTTTTCCTTGGCACTCCATCTCTCTATCTTTCTCCTTCCCATTCTCTCTCTCATCCATCTCTTTCTCTCTCTCTCTCTCTGTCACTCTCTCACCCATCCTCTGTCGTTCTCTCTGCCCCCCTCTCCCCTCTTTCTCTCCCCCTCTTCTTGATATTCCTCTCTTCCCATCTACACCGATCTCTCTCTCCTTCACCCCTCTTTCTGTACCATCTCGCTTTCTCTCCCCCCCCTTCTCTCTTCATCTCTCTCTTCTTCTTTCTCTCTCTCTCTCATCTCCTCATCTCTCTCTCTCTCTTCTCTACTCTCTCATCTCTCTCTCTCTCTCTCTCTCTGCTACATCTCTTCATCTCTCCTCTCTCTCTCTCTCTTCTCTTCTCTTCTCCTCTCTCTCTCTCTCATCTCTCTCTCTCGCTCATCTCTCTCTTCTCTCTCTCTCCTCTCTCTCTCTCTCTCTTCTCTCTCTCTTCTCTCGCTCTCTCTCTCTCTCTCTCTCTCTCCTCTCTCTCCTTCTCTCTCTCTTCTCGTCTCTCTCTCTCTCTCTCTCTCTCTCTCTCTCTCTCTCTCATCTCTCTTCTCTCTCTCTAATGGCATAATTATGATTGTATAATTACGTGTGGTTACGTGGTGCGGACAGTCGGACACTTTAATGTGTCAGAGAATGGAAAGGAACAGCAGGTGCAGGAAAACCCAGCGAGTAGTGGTCAAGCGAACACAGAGGTACAAAATTATGCACTGGTACCGCGATGGTAAAGTGTCCAAAATTAATATTCTGATAGAACGTCACTAGATCGATGTCTGTAATCACTGATTGTAATAGCTCATGTCTCCACGGTGTTCAACAGACAAAGCTAAGGTGGATAGATGTGCGGTATTGAGAACGTTATTAATTAATATAACTCTGTGGATTACACTATACAGACAGTTTTCAATATTATAATGTAATATTATTGTGGAATATATAATATTATATCATTGTATCCCAATTCATTGTAAAGTCATGTACCTTCTGCCATAATAAATTAATGCCAAAATTCATTAAATAGATTTAATTTTAATACATAATTAGTTACCAATACCTGTTCAACGACATGCACAGTATGACAAACCACAAACCTACTTGACCAACAAATGTGAATAACAACACAATTAACTAAATATTTACAATAACTAACTTTGCAATTAGTCATTTCATTGTTTTGGTCTTCCTCTTCCATCCCTATTTTGAAGCACTTAAATACAAGTACAAGAAACTTACAAGAGACAAGAGAGAGAAGAAACTCAAGTTTGGGGAATGCTTTAAAAAACATAAAAACGTCTTCAAATTAAATCAGACAAATAAAAATAATAGAATACTGGCAATTTAAGATTTGTGGTCAGAAAAGCATCAGAATGCATCCCTACTTCCTTGAAAAAATTCCCCCAGCTCCACATTTGGCCAAAGCCGAACCGATTTATAGCTTCCTGACTTTATCACTTCGCGCAGGCATATATAAATGTGTACACGTATATACATCAGGCCACCACGGCTTGCAAGAACTCTCCCAAGATGCTGACGACATTCTTTGCATCGACAGACGAGGTGAACTGCTGCTCGGACCTCACCATCTCCAGCAGAATGTCATGGTTGCCACTCTGCTGCAGAAATATGAAGCACCTGCAAAACGATGCCGGAATTACTTAGAATAATTATTCACCCCAAGATCTTGGGCGTCTACACCGGATCTGACGTGTATATGTTATCTTATCATGAGCGGAGTGTAACTCCAGTTCTTTACATCATTTGAAGAAAACCAGTGCCTATATTGTGAATGGTACATTCGGAGGAAAAACGTTACCACGACAAAACACGACTGGCACAACGGGTGCCAGAGGAGCTAATTAGAATACATTTTTTCCCATGATGCACTAATCATGTGTTTAAAAGAACAATTAACGCTTCTAAAAGCCGATTGAGTATACAAACCTGTACAATGCATAATGGTCATTTTCTGCCTGCCTTATGAGCCGCTTTACAATATTCATGTTCTGTATCGTCTGAAACAAATGTCAATACAGAACTCTCACTATACAGGTCAGTGTCTTGCCCACATTAACACGCTGTCGAACATCACTGCCATGTGTTCATCTACTTACACTGCAGTATTACCAGTAAATGATTGATCATTGTCACAGTACTGAACTCTCACATCACACCATGCATTACATTTTGGTATCAAAATGCAACTCACCAACAGTAGACATAATTTTTCTCTCTGGAAACGTGCAGACTCACACAGACAGAAAAAAAGCGAAAACCAAATCAGAGGAGAAATTACCTTGAGTTTGTAGCTTTCAATCACTTCCCTGACATGCACAGCACCTCCCGACGGGCTTTTCAAAAGAGCTTCGGCCCACTTTTGGCAAAAACTATTGCACTCTGTAAGATGAAAAAGAATACGAAGCACTCTCTCATGAATTAGCCGAGAGTTAAAAGTTCCTACGCATTCTTAAGCATTCCCGTTTTCTAACCATGCAACCAACACCGCCTATCTGTCAAAAAACAAGACTGCGGATGACACCGTCGATCAATTTCACAACCTGCCGATGAGTCGAGCGGACGAGAGCTTTTTGGGAATGCTCGGATTCCGACAGTGCTTAGAACCGTGTGCACATATTCGCACGCAGTGCTGCAGTTCGAGCAATGCTCGTCGCCGATTGCTGATTTCCGCGCACTTCGGACGAACCTGTTGAGCTAAACTCGGCGGCGTCGTCACGGACGCTCAGCCACACGGTTCTCTCCCCGTCGCCATCCATCGACGCCGGCAGCAGACTACCCCCAGGTGGCACCTCGGGAGAACCGCGCGCCTCGGAAGACGGACTTTTGTGCTGGATTAATTCCGAGAGACTGCAACACTTTATGAACCTGCAAGACATAAAGCCGATGCGTGCATATTGTGTGCAGCAGTTCGTGTGATTAATTACAACAAAAAATCACGTATTATATATATATACGTATATATGTATAAGTATTATGTATACGTATGTATACGTATTATATAGGATAATTCGTGGCCAAAACAATAGACATGCACTAACTTACTTTTTAACGTCACTTTTAAACTTATCATCGTCTCCATCTATCTCCAGCTTCAAACCTAATAATGCCTGCAAATATAAACAAACAAAATAATATCAACCCAAACAATAAGTAATACATACATACATACCCATACAATAATATGATGAACTACAGGAAAAGCATATGGAACATCTCCACTTTAATTTCTGTGCTATTCTCTCCTTGACAAGCGTCTCTTCTTAACAGATTTAAATAATAATATTCAGTGAAGCTCTTAGATAAAGGTAAATATAATATTTTTTTAAATAATATAACTCCTACATTTTGGACAACAACAAGGAAATGACACCATCTTTGTGGAAAATATATAACACCGAAAGAATGAGCACATGCACTGATCATCTTTTCAATTGGAATTGTGCAGCGTTACACTAGTATGACTTACCATGTGAATGAGATAAGCCACACCATCCTTTAGCTTTTCTACACAACGAGATGCAAACATCACAGACGCATTGTACCACTCAGACAAGTGCTCCTGTATTTGGGGCAAATCCATGGACTGAAGTAAAAAGAAATGCGTAAGTACAATGTAGCCGAGTGCGACCAACGGTCCTCGATCTTGGCTAATATAATGTTAGAAAATCAAATTTAATTAATCACTAGTTATCTTATTTGTTATTACATTGTTTATGTGTATAAGAACTAATACTGTTCCTCGTATTGAGAATTATTCACTTTGTACAATTTCAATACGATAGCTGCCACTAGGTGGCAGCACTAAACCATCATGGCAGCTACAAATTTTTTGCCTTGTTTTGCTGTTGTTGTATGTTTTGTTTTGCTTGCAGAAAAACGGACATTAGCTGACGCCCCCACCTCACTGCGGCTAGTACAGCTGCTCTACCGTCACGGTGACCGCAGTCCGGTCTATAGAGTGCCAATTAAAACTGACGTGCACACAGAGGCAGACTGGCCCCAGGGATGGGGTCAGCTAACTACAGAAGGCATGATCCAACACTACAAACTGGGACGCTGGCTCCGCAGACGCTACGACGGCTTTCTGAGCAGCTCTTACGTTCGCAAAGAGATTCACGTCCGAAGCACGGACTACGATCGCACGCTCATGAGCGCGCAGTGCAACCTGGCGGGTCTCTACGAACCGACGGGAGCGCAGCGGTGGGACCCCGACATACGCTGGCAGCCGATCCCGGTGCACACCGAGTCCGAAGACTACCTGCTGATGCACAACGCGCCGTGCCCGCGATACGACGCGCTGGCATACAAATCATTCCACACGCCCGAGTTTCTGAAAATCGTCAAGGAGAATCAGGACTTCCTGGACCAGCTATCGCAGTGGGCGGGAGGAGCGCACGCGGACATCAGTGCCGCAAAGTCGATATACGACACGCTGTTCTGCGAGCGGGCTCACAACATGTCGTCGCCGGCATGGCTCACCGACGACGTGTACGACAGACTGCACGCGCTGCAGAACGCCGCCCTCATGGTGAAATTCGGCTACAAGGAGATGCTCCGGCTCTTGTCCGGCACGCTGCTCGGAGAATTCATCGCCCACATGAAGGCCAAGGCCGGCGCCGCGGACGCGCCGAAGTTCGCGGACGGGATCGACGAAAAGCTGTTTGTCTACTCGGCGCACGACTCCACCGTCGCTCCGTTCCTTGGCGTCATGGGCGTGTTCAACGGCGAAAACCCGCCGTACACGGCGACGGCGATCGTCGAGCTGCACGAGTTCGCTGAGGGCGAGTTCTCGGTGAAGGTGCTCTACAGGAACGCGACGACGACGACGCAGACGCGCGACGACGACGACGACCTGCACGACCTCACCGCGCTGCTGCCGGGCTGCGCTGACCCGTGTCCGCTCGCGAGATTCGCTGAGATCTTCGTGGATATGGTCCCGGTCGACGTGAGGAAGGAGTGTGGGGGGGACGAGACGCCGATCGCGACACGCGACGACGGATGGAATACGCTTAGCGTCGCGATCATATCTGCTGTGATGTTTGTTTTAGGGGCCATTGTCATCGGGATTTGCACGTGTCTGGGGCGCTCCCGCCGACACACAAGCAACTACCGGAAATTACGCAGGTTCGACGAAGAGCTGGCCAACGGTAATGCAATAAATCTAGATGGTGAAGAAGATGGAGACCTTTGATGATAAGAATTTTTTCCAAGTGTAATAATATGAATTTTGTTAATAACACTAAATATTTTTTTTTTAAGTAGTCAATGTAAGGGCAAGAGAGAAATATATATATTATATCTATTAATAGCTATATTTGCATGATATAATTTTTACTGGTCCAAGCATATTAGAAATAATGACGAACCCGACTGCTAGTGCTGCCTTCCTGTGGTGATACAGACTATCTTGTTTGAGTTTACATTCACATGCTTTTAAGCAGAAACTTGTGATTTCTTACCCCTACTATTATTCAAGTGTAAAAATTAATAGTTATAATATTTAACAGTAATCATTCCATTTAGATATCAAACAGTTAAAATTGTTAGGTAAAACAAGCAAGGGCCAATTAAATTTAAACTAATGCTGAACATGAATATTTTTGTATTTAAAGAATAACAGTAATATAATTACTATAACAAGAGTAATTGCTATTTTATTTTCTATTATAGATATTAAATATCTACTCGAGCTTCAATATCAGGAAGCTTTCATGGGATACACTATAAAATTAATATTTTTTTCTAAATAACTTGTGTAAAATGTATTGGTTTTTTCCCATGTATATGTAAACTACTTCTAACATTCAATAAATATGGTTTGAAACGTCATCACTTTGAAAGTCATGATTTTCTGCATGTGTTTGCTCTTACATAATTAATAACACTTGTAAGAATGATGAATACTTAAGTTACTTTAAGTTTTAATACCTCTGCTTCTAACATGGGTAGCAGCATCTTACAATGTTCTCCTAGCTCATCACGGTAGTAATCTAGCACTCCTGTCTCATTCGTTATAAAACATGCAATATATTCCTGAAAAGGAAAAACAACAACATCATTACTGTTACACTATGACGGTGTAATGAAAATTAATGAAAGTATACATGAATCACGACACTGATGCATTTCTCCATGCATGGGGTAGTAGCAAAATTACGATTTACCTGAGAGCATACAGTCCCTTCATGATCAGTTTCCAACTGGGAAGAAGCACAATGTGATGGACGGAGAAGGCAAAAGTAGCAGACAACTGGGGAGTCAGAATCTTCAGAAATACTACAAAGTCAAGTTGATAAGTTGTTAGTTCTCAACGTGCAAATTTTGCAAGTCCAACTTTCACCAATTATTAATGTTCATTCATATCAATTATTCCATGTAAAGTGATAATATCATTAACCACATGCAAACAATACAAGATGACATGTGCTTCTACCTGAAGTCAAGAGCTGCTACGTTGCCAGTTCCGGAATACACGGTGCCCCTTGAAAATCGCTTTGCAAGGAAGCCACGCAGATCTGTTTCGTTGTCTGCCGTCAGGTCTGTGGCCAAGACAGATAGGCTGCGAAACAAATAGATTACCAGAAACATCAATGCCTCTACATGCCTATATCCCTACAATATGTACATGCCTACAGATACCCAGGCCGAGTTCATTATGACAGATAAAAGACCACCACCAACCTGAAATCTCTGTTAGTCACCTCCTCCTGCTGCAGAAAATCTAGCACTGTTGGTTGGGAACTCGGGTCTGAGCATGCGGCTCCATTGTCCGTGACAGTGTCACTGACATTGGAAGCATGTCTGTGTCTATCGGGTCTGAAAATACACAGGATATTGTGAAAGGGCCGAGGCAGGGCTCACGGAGACTTTGGCCGTTTACGAGAACGAAACAAGAGTATATAAATGTTATATATGCTGCTACCGAACTATCAGTGTTTATGTACTACATACTATAATTACAATTACACGTTGTTCAAATGCCAAAATTGTTCAAGTGTAAATGAAAGTACAATGGGCACTGGCACACACACATTTGAACAATTTGTACCATACTTATTGGTCTGTTCTTATTAGAACTGTGTAAATGATTAGTAGTGACACATATAGTACATAAACACGTATAGATATCTAGATCTTTAGTTATTCATGAAAACAGTCACAGTGCCTACCCGTGCACAAGCAATTGCCAATAACACGTATAAAATAATGTAGCACTGTGTGGACCCTGTTCAAGCAGGACTACATTTCCGTATCAAAGTTATCAGCGCCATGATTAAGTTGATGGACATCCCCTGGTTAGTTGTTAGCCAAGGCTCGACACTAGCGGTGGCCCGGTGGCCCGGGGCCACCAAAACTTGATGTCGGGCCACCAAAATTTCCAAAAGTTAAAATTTGGTGGCCCGACCGGGCCACTAAAATTTCAAAGTGTCTATGTGATAAAAATAATTGTTTCTTACGTGCTAATCTCATTCAAAAGAGAGCGAGCAATTCGCGGAGCGAGGGCACACGTACGCACGTGCAGCATTCTACCGCGGGCATACACGGCGGGCGCACGGTTTATCGATCGATCGTCTACTGCGGCTGCAACAAGCCACGTTATTGTGTTAGACGCGCGTGTTTATACCCCCGTC
>NW_014577170.1:37548-80134 GCF_000485595.1 Priapulus caudatus | reverse complement strand
CTACAATATTTTATTTTTACAGTTTCAAAGCCTGCCAGACATTTTAACTTTCATGAGATTAAATCAAGATTAAATGTATATGTTTTATTTTAACATGAAAAGCCAATGTGTTGTTGTTTTATTACAGTTACTTGTTTTAATATTTGCATGCTCTGTGACTTTGATCTTCTTGAACGTCTGAACTGATCGATAGCATGTGCACGCGCGTGTTTAGATAAATAATGAGTGAAAGTAGAAAAACGGTATGCAAGATTCTGGTGAAAATTTGATGCCGTGGAATGGATAATTCAAATGTATGCCTCAATCATCAATGTCCGTGTGTGCCATTGTGTGGGGTTTGTTTAAAGACTTGTGCAAGTGCATCAGACGGCCCAATTTTCAAATAATATACAATACGAGATTGAAATAAAGATTTATAATGTTTTTCTTTGTTTTTTTTTTCGGGCCACCAGATTTCATTTTCGGGCCACCAAAAATTGAAAATCAATGATTTTGGTGGCCCGATCGGGCCACTGAAAAAAAAAGTTAGTGTCGAGCCTTGTGTTAGCATTACTTGGTTAGTTAGACCTCAACTGTAAACTTAATCGATATAAACGATTGTGATGTTTAACGAAAGGCGCCTAGTGGACGCGATAAGATATGACCATGACTATAATCGCCATCAAGGTGACAGGAGGTATAATGGAATGAAAGTGTCAATGACACTATAGCTCATCGTGGGTGTGATAGAGGAGGGAGATGATATTTAAAATTTGGTAAGTGTTTCATTTATGACGAACCGAAATGTGATCAAATGTCCTTATTCCCCGTTTTATACTTATAGAAATTTCACTGCTTTGTTTCAGGGTTAGTTTTGATGCTAAAATAAACGTTTCAGATCTGAAAGTCTGAAATCTGGGCGAGAGATGGCGTTACGCCTAAATGATCGCCATTTTGGTTTTTGATTATCGTGCAAATAAAAGCAATAAAATATTCCAGTCAAATTACTGTAACGAAGAATCTAAAACACAATATTACACGTAGATATGATTAGGTAGGTAGGTATAGGTAAATTTAGCAAAATCGAATGAATCTAGATGGCCATTTTCATTTTTGCCAAAAAGTGGGCGTGGCTCGAAAGTAGGTCGACTGGCATGCTCCAAAATAGGACGATCAAATCTCTCCCATAGGAGTAACAACTGTATGCAATTTGAAACATGTGGGTCAAACTGTTCTTGTGTTATCGTTGACCGTAGGCAGACACTGAAATGCATAGTAAAATTGCCAAAATCTACCTAATTTGCATAATTTTTTTTAAATGTCAAAATCCGTGTGATATGTTTTGGGGCCAGTCCTTATTCATTCACATACCAAAAATGAGCAAAATCCGTTGAACCTGAACTGACTTATGACCATTTCCATTTTTGCCAAAAAGTGGGCGTGGCTCAAAAGTAGGTCGATTGGCGTGCTCCAAAATAGGACGTTCAAATCTGTCCCATAGGAGTAACAACTGTATGCAATTTGAAACATGTGGGTCAAACAGTTCTTGAGTTATCGTTGACCGTAGCCACACACTGAAATGCATAGTGAAATTGCCAAAATCTACCTAATTTAAATAATTTTTTTTAAATATCAAAAGCCCTGTGATATGGTTTGGGGCCAGTCCTTATTCATTCACATACCAAAAATTAGCAAAATCCGTTGAACCTGAACTGACTTATGGCCATTTCCATTTTTGCCAAAAAGTGGGCGTGGCTCGAAAGTAGGCTAACTGGTGTGCTCCAAAATAGGACGTTCACATCTCTCCCATAGGCGTAACAACTGTATGCAATTTGAAACAATTCAAACATGTGGGTCAAACGGTTCTCAAGTTATCGTTGACCGTAGCCAAATTTTGACAGACGGACGGACGTCTGACAGACAACGCCCCATGGCAATAGCTCATCTTGACGATGTCAAGGTGAGCTAAAAATCATAAACGCATACAATGATACATTGTGAGGCACGCCCAGAATCAGATGCCAGACAGCAGACTGTGCATCCTCACTTACGTCACGTGGCAGCAGCTAGTAATGCTGAGAGGGTCTATGTCCCCCAGGGTACTGCCGGAACGTACCCTGGGTACGGTCTGGACCGTCCGGTATACCGGAACATACCCTGGTACTATCAGGAGTAAGATAATATAGGATTATATATATATCTTATTATCCTATATTATCTTACTCCTGGTACTATCTAATATGCCGGACCGTACCTCGCCTACTCCACTAACGAGTCTAGGGAGTCGCCTACTCCCTAACCCTAAATCCAACCCTAAAGGCCAAGACACACTGCAGCGACAGCGACCGATCGTAACGACAAACGACTTTTCAGAAAATTAGAAACTATTGTTTCCTATGAGCCATTGCACACACGCGACAACGACCGGGGACAACCTCGACGACAAAAATATTTAGAAACGTTTCTATTCTCCAGTGACAGTCGCCAGCGATACTTTACAAATAGCCAATCGCAGCCGTTTCCATCGGCACGTGACATTACGATTACGTCATAAATAACCTATAATGCTAGCTAAACTCGCGACGCATGTCACAAACAATGGGGCCGCGAACCAGTCTAACCAAAGCGTGCAAGCTGTGGGCCTGTGGCAAGCTAGACACAGTACGTACAGTACATGATAATTTGCTGCGTATCTTTTACTTTATTATCTTATCGGATCATCCTTATGCCTAGAGAGTTTTTGCAGCCTGTTATTTAAAAGCAGCAGCATGAGTTTTTGCCGTTTGTTCATGTGATGATGTGTACTACAGTGGCGAGTGCTGGGTGAACTTTGACCTAACGTCGGTCGCTGTCGCTGCAGTGTTTGCGCCAGTCGACGCGACTTTTGTCGTTTGTCGTTACAGTCGGTCGCTGTCGCTGCAGTGTGTCTTGGCCTTAACCCTAACCCTAACCATATCAAATAGTTACCAGGGTACGTTCCGGTATACCGGACCGTACCCAGGGTACGTTCTGGCGTAGCCACAAGTTCCCTTCTCGCTTAACATTACGTTGGCGAGAGGGTCACAAGCCGACGCAATAGAATATTGTTTGGCATGACGTGCGCTGCTATTAAACGTAAAATTATCTAACTTATTATGATTTTTACCGCTTCTCTGTACTTCCACGCCTCGATTTATTATATGTGCGCTATCACTGAGCATGTATTTACGTGTCAGCGAGTAATTATTTATAAATTGATAAGATAAAACTCAAAAAACGCCACCATTTTCCCATATATATCATCATACGTAGCAAAAAATACAAGCACAAACAATACAAAAAGAGACATAAGAACACCCAGTATGGCGTTTTACAACGTTCAAATATTATAGCGCTGTTCGAAATGCTCTTATTTTAACGTGTATTTTGAGGTAAATAGTAATTAAGAAGTGATGCGATAGTTGCAAACATGTAACAGGTGAGGTCAAATGTGGTAATACATTGTTTTATTTACGAAATTCGGAGTTTGTTTTCAGGCTACCAGGCATTTCGTATGGAAGGGTGTCAGGCTCCTCCGCCGTGTAACAGTCGGAGAGCCTGGTCGGTTTAGTTCTGCCGGTACCATGGTGGACATAGACCTTATGAGCGCTAGTAATGTCCATGTCTGTTGATTGTTGGGTATAGTTTAAACCGACCAGGCTCTCCGACTGTTACACGGTGGAGGAGCCTGACACCCTTCCATACGAAATGCTCGCCACGTAGTGTCAAGCGAGATGGGAACTTGTGCCGGCTAGGTATAGTTATGAGTCAATGCTATTGTGTGTTGACACTCCCGTGTCAAGTGCCGACTGTAGATAATAGATGACATCTGTTGCCACGCACTGGCCAGTGGCGCTGAGAGGGTCTATGTCCCCCGGGGTACTGCCGGAACGTACCCTGGGTACGGTCCGGTATACCGGAATACCGGAACGTACCCTGGTACTATCTAATATGCCGGACCGTACCTCGCCTACTCCACTAACGAGTCTAGGGAGTCGCCTACGCCTACTCCCTAACCCGAACCCGAATCCTAACCCTAACCATATCAAATACTGAAATAGTGACCAGGGTACGTTCCGGTATACCGGACCGTACCCAGGGTACGTTCCGGCAGTACCCTGGGGGACATAGACCCTATGTCTATGAGCCCCAGTGGCAGTGACTGTTGCAGTGTTGGTGTTTGTTGTTGTTGACATTAATTGACATTGTCATAATGCATTGATGTAATTGTTGTTGACATTGTCATTGATGTAATTGTTGTTGACATTGTCATTGATGTAATTGTTGTTGTCGTTTCAAAGCAAATTTTGTTTAGCAGACGAATTAATGGGGCTATGTATAAAAAAAACAATTGGACAGAGTGCTCGTTCTTGGGTTACCTGTTCGTATGGTACGCATAGAGAGCGTGAAAACGCGGTACTTCCTTGAAAGCAACATGCTTCCCGCTCTCATCACGAAACACATCGTTGTCAGCCATGATTAAATTACCCAAAAGTGATTGCGAACTGCTGCGAGTACGGAGATCTGTATCCGGTTTCCGGTCTGCCGCTACCGTCAGCAGACGACGTCCAACAGCACAAACAAAGTGTGTGTTATTGTGGTGTTATCATACTCATACTCATAGACATAGATATGGAATGGAGATCTATATTCTATATCTATGCCTGTTATACGTTTAGTGTCATTCAGTGTTCATTCAAGTACTGCTGACGTTAGCGGTTAGTGCTGCCGTGATCATAATCATAATGTAATTCATTGACTAAACAAAACAGTGCCAAAACTTGAATGCTTGAATGGACTGCCGACTGGCACCCACGGCCACGACGTCGACACGTTACACGACACTGACAGTGTTTACAATAATTTGTTTTACTATTACTATTACTACTAGTACTAGTAGTTCATAGCATAACACAACATTCAAAGTACAAAGAACAACTTATTCTTAATGAGACTCTTGAAAGCCACATTTTTCACATTCACTATAGAAATTTTGAAATGTGCATAAGAAACGTCAACTAATTCTTTGCCGTTAAACTGGTTAGGGAGAAAAGAAAGATCTGCCAAAGAATTCAACAGAATGGCTTGGTCAGGACGCTTTCAAGACTTTCAACAAGAGGGATCGAAACCTCAATCACAGTACTCAAGTAGGAATCCAAATTATAACCAGCTCAACTCCAGTGGTGTTACTTCAACTGGAAGAGTTAACATTCGGGACATCAGTGCCGGCTTGCCAAACACTGTAGGTATCATTGTGATATCTATATCTGATATTGCAGCCTTCTTACGATCCACAATTCTGAACTATAAAGCATTGAATAATATATAGTCTTACAGAATATATCAACAGTTGATGAGCCTATTGAACTCACTTCATGTACAGTATACAAAACATTGATGTGCTTTCCTTTTCAAGAGCATAATTGGATGCGTGTTAACCAAAGGCGAAGTTAGGTCTGTCGCAAGCAAAAAAGGTGAATTAGATTTAGATTCAATAGTACATTATAGAAATGAATACTAAATAGAATAACTTTCATGATAGCCTGCTGGTTTTTAAGTGTGACATGCTAACTCTAATTTGCTCCTCTCTCGATCACAGATACAGGAACAGAGAGATATGTATTCAATTTTACAATCAGAGATTCTGCAGTGGACTTCATAAATGTAACCTGCTGGGGAGGTGAAGACCACATCAATGGCATAGCACAAAACTTCAACATAGGAGACATAGGTATATATGTAATTCACTTATAGAATATTATAAGGAGAGTAATAATTTCAGAAGTTGCTATACTAATACAGACTTACTTCAGTGAATTCACTTGTTGAATTGAATTATGTATACATAACATATTTATGGTTGTATGTATAAACATGCTGATGCTGCGCATGTAGTAAATAATCTTGAATTGCAATCTTATTTGTAGTGACAGTACAAAATGCCCAAATACAGCCAAAGAGCGAATACGATGAGCGATTCAGGCCATGGACTCCGAGGTAGGCATGCATTTGATCTTTTCATCAAATGTATGGCCCTCAAGAAACGCTAAAATAAATCATATTCCCTATATCATATGACTCATATGTACCTATATTAATTGAATCTTATAATATTAAGTTGCAAAGAACTGAAATGCAACATTTATAGCTGTATGTATTAAATATTGCAGCTCCCTGCATTTGGTAGCCAATGAAAATTATACCAAAATCGAATTATGCAGTGACTGGAATCAACAGGTACGTGCAACTGTCTTGAAACACAGACAAGGAAGGCTTACGTATATTTCTGCCGCATGTTATCTGGGAACTCCACACGTCTAAATAAATATGCTACGTACAGGTAATATTGGGACCATAAGTTTTCCATATCTTTTGTATTTGGCTTCAACAGGAATTCTCCAACCTGCTACACCTGCCGATCAAGCAGAGCAGTGACTTCTTCTCCCTGTACGATGTCAGCTACAACGGGCAGACGCTCCAGGGAGAGCATGTGAACCTGCTCGCTGTCGTAAAATCCGTAAGTTATCGCCATGGGGAAACCTACAAGTTTACAGTACGTGGTCTTGGTAAGATGTGCAAGTGACATATGTTTAGGCTCTTTGGTTGAAGTAGAACCACAGAGTTGATTGTATTTTCAGATTAACAAAGCACAAGTTGTTTACTGTGTATTAGTAGATCAATGCATAATTTGAATAAACATCAAACCTTTTAGATTTACTAATATTTTTTTTGTATAGATGGGAGCAGTTAGGGACATCAAGACCAAGACTGGAAGAACCATTAAGAAACTTGAGGTGAAACTTTGCGATCAGACTGCAACAACCTTTGCACTAACGCTGTATGTCGAACACGTAATTTTGCAATTGTCATGACGGTATATATACCCAGGGTTCTCCAAGGGCACTTATAGCCTGGCCTATCGTCGAGCCCCGCCATCCTAAAATGCACCCGCCACGCTAAATATAGCCGCCATGCTGGTGTATACACAAGAAGTTCAAACAATTAATACACATTGGTCTCGATGCTACGGTTGCGGCAGTCCCACACACAAGTACAAACAGTCTCCCTATTCCTAACCCTAACACTAACTCTAAACCGACTCGGCTATCTTATATACACGTGTTATAGTACCAAAATTAATCTATAGTGTATAACCTTTTGCTTTCAATATTTTGCATCTGAACTGACAATTAATCCCAACCAACTGGTGTAGGCTAGCTGGCACAATAATGTTCATTTTCAAATCCGAGTGTTTTCTTGCTCATCAAGAAATAATTATTTTGAATTTTCCTATGGTTTTCCTATGGTTTTCCTATGGTTTTCCTATGGTTTTCCTATGGTTTTCCTATGGGTTTCCTATGAATTTTCCTATGGTTTTCCTATGGCTTTGCCCATGCAAAACAAACATTTTCACCCCACATGCAGTGCTTCAAATTTACACACAGTGTCCCAGATTGCATCTCAGAGCTTCTACAATTAAAAATTTTTCCGGGGGGCATCCCCCCCCCCTAGCAGTGAGTAGCACCCCCATGCTATAATTTAAAAGCTTGGAGAACCCTGATACCGTACAATATGTTTGTGGGTAATTTATAGTGCATCCTATTGCTCACAGTATCTACAGAGCTATGATTATATCTATGTATGGATATAAAGTGAAACCTGTATATGTCGGTCACCAAAGGGGAAATTCTAAAATGTGTCCTTTATAGACAGTTGTCTGGCCTATTGGGGTGTTTTCACTGTATACCGTACGTGGCTCTCGCGTGAAATATCAAGTGTCCCCTTTATACATAGGTGCCAATTCTTCAGAGGCAACTGTTAACACAGGTTTGATAGCATTTTTCATGTAAAATACTAATATTAATTATTTTTGGCAGCTGGGATGAAGCAAACATAAACTTTGCACTGACATGGTGCCCAAAGGAATATGGTAAGCTAGCTCATTTGCCTGTTAGAAACTGCGTAGCAACAAATATCTGCATCTAGTTTATGAGCAGGCACAATTATTATGACTGCCGTAGCTACGCTGTTGGCTATTCGCAGTGAAGCCAATAAAAATAATCTTGCTTTATCTGTTTTTCATAGTCATATGAGCAATAGGGAAGACATGGTGCCGTAAGTGGATAGGTTATGTGTTGAATAATGGTAACGTGCGTTTTAATATCTAAACAACCCATGCAACTGTAGAAGCATGGTATGCACACCCAATTTTTAAATATCTTTTACCGTCTTTTACTGACAAATTTGCTTGTATTCCAGTGGTATTCGCAGCAGACGTAAAAGTGTCGTATGACAACTACAGAAAGGCGATGGTTGGGACGTGTGATAGCAAGACAATCTTCACTGTTAATCCAGGTGTGTAAAACTATATGAGAAAAAAACACCATGTATGGTTCAGTATAAAACAGGAAGAGAATCCACTTCTTATGCTATTATAATATAATCATATCTATAATATTATTGAGAACATGATTGTCAATTTATTAATTTGATATATTATATATATATATATATAAATGTGTGTGTGCGTGTGTGTGCGTGTGTGCGTGTGTAAACTATTTCATGGTATAGTTGTAAATTGTAAAGCATGTATAATCGCTTACGATTGGATTACCAGACACTAAGGAGGCTCATAACCTGTACCAATGGGCACAGACAGCAGATCTGAGTGGTGAAGACAGCATCATTGGAATTAGTGACAAAGACATCGACTGTAAGATCACTCACTATATCTTGCATAGTCAGGATTTACACACAGCAAAATGAACCACATACTAAGAATTAGATGTACGCCAATTGGAACTTGCCTGCAATGAACTTGAGAGGATAATGATTATATAATCTACATCGATAAGTAATAACCACGCAACTTCTAATAATTTATCGCCGTACCAATGCTTATTGTACTAACAGCACACAAATCGTTGTGATTATACCGTGGCGTTTGTAAATTGTAACAACAAATATGAGTGTTGTAGGCCACATGGTACCCCTGCATTTCTGCATTATGCTCCATTGCTTACAGTGTCACTCATCAAGGACGTGTTCACGCTGGACGACGTTAAGCAGATGCACAGCCAGCGGAGTGATGCGTCAGACCCCAATGTCGCCGGCATCATCTATGCCTACGTCACCAAGTTTGATCTGGACGGACAACTGAACAGGATCGTTTCGATTCGCTGGTAGGTAATTTGTTTTTCTACGCAAAAAATCGGTCGGGAGCGTAAACGATTGCAGTAACTGTTGCCCACTCACTTCATCATGTTCCCTGCATGGAGCGTGTTGGCTGCATGGTGACTGTCTTGGGCTCGTATATCGTTAGCAGAAGCATTATTGCTCATGCCGTATGCCTCTCACACGTATAAATGTATGCCTAATACCACAAACGTGCCCATAATCGAGTATGGATATGTTATTGCTAATGTTAGCATGAGTCTTGCGATATGCCCTCACAGTACAGTGTTTTAAAAGCAATAGCAAACTGCACCTCAACGTATTCTAAATCTGTACGAAGTAAAATTCTGGAGCACGCACAACCTACACCTACATCTACACCTTACCATACATTGCCTGTCTATAGTTATTATGCTAGCATTGGGAATCCATATAAACTGAAACCCTAGATTGCACATTTAAAGCTGAGCATACATTGCGCACGTCTATTGTTATGATGCTGGCACCATATCGTATTGTAAATCAGTATAAAATAAAACCCTGGAATACATGGCACATCTCAAGCTGACCAAACATTGCACACCTTATGATGCGGGCACCTTAAACGTAATGTAAATCCCTGTAAACTAAAGCCTTGGATTGCAGAGTCGAAAGCCGACTGACCGTACATTGCGAGTCTAGCGATAATCAATGCCCCGTTTCCCGCTTCCCGCAGCAACCAATGTAAGAAGCGAACGGACGACGCGACATACCTGTGCACGAACATCAACTGCCCGATGGGCTCTTCGATGGAGCCGCCGGACACCCAGGCCCAGTACGACGTGCTGCTGCAGCTGTCTGACCGCACGGGCTCCCTACGGGCCGTGCGGCTCGGGGGCGCGCAGGCAGAGACGCTGATCGGATGTCCCGTAAGCGAGTTGTTCGCAACGCCGTTACGAATCTCTTCCTCTCGGGTGGTCGGACGATATTTCCGACGTTGTATCGCATAAACTGGATTACTTGCGCAACTTTGCGAATAGATACCCAGTTATTTACAAACCACCAACATGCTGTAATGTAACAACATAATAATCTAAGAAGTTTGAATGAATGGGTTTCGTCTTGGCAGGCTGGACAATTCAAGGACATGGAAGACGGTGAGAAAACGGCCATCAAGTGGAAATATCTAATGGAACTCTGCAAGGTTTACATCAAGGTTAGTACAAAAGCCATCACCTGCTCTCACAGTGCGTGAATCGCAACTAACCACTACGACATCACTAAACCTGCATCAATCTGCAAACCAATCATGTGACACGCGTGGCTAAGTTTGCAATCTGTTTGCAAAACCGGCTTCAACTAACGCCGTCCATTAGACTTCACGAGTGGAATTTCCTTTTATCTATTTGTACAATTGAACACCGTGCAAATTGGACCGTGACAGAAGCTGTCTAGATGAAGTTTGCACACTATCGTGTGGTTCCATTCCAGACTTCTCTACCAACTTACGAACATCCGACGCCGCTCGTTAGAATACTGGCATGCGAACCTGCAAAACCGCTAGAGATTCTGGAGCTTCTTCCGCAACCCGCCAGGGGTAGTTCTTGGTGACATCAACAGTAGTCTGCAATCTACACCGTAGTAGATGCGTGTTTCCGATCGCTAATTTACATGTCTTTAATATTAAATTAATAAATTATCTATGTATTTCTATCGTAAGTGGACGCATTTAGTTTATATAAAATTCTTCGCATGAGAGTTGTTACAGGAATGTCGTTTATTTTCACGCGGATACACAAAAACGGAACACACGCAAACGCCGACGTTTTGTACATAAATGTGGAAATTTAAGTTTTAATTTATCCTAGAAGGCAACAATATATTTTGTACAGCGATGGATAAAATAACGTATCCAACATGTAATATATTAACGTCACACTAGACAGTTACACAAATAATTTCTCATATACAATGCAACATGATTCAATAGTGTTCCCATCACAGGCAGTCAGCGTTGCCTCTACGCAGGCAGTAATATAAAACCATTTGACACTGATGGTAAACCGTAATGCGCCCAGATAGCTGCTAGAGGTGCCATCGCCATACGAACTGCTCTTCTCAAGACACTACCGGTGCCGTTTAGCGCAGGAATGCCACAATCTGCACGGTGGATTATTTACAACTACACGTACGACCGTGAGAACAGGAATGGTGGCAATCACACAAGAAGTTGTGAGTGCAAGTTTTAGGATGGGTACTACTGATGAGGTCAGTGAATATTATTAGGTCAGTGACCGATTTGATGTTCCGTGCAAAATGGATGCAGTGTAATTGCTGGGAACTACAGGGAAATCGTTTAGCGGTAGGTAGTCTACATTCTGACCGAAAGCTTTAACATTTAAAGGCTCACAATGCGCATCCAAACGCTAATTTCTCCAGTACTAGACTAGCAAATACTTCGTGTCATGCATAATCACACTACCTTATGACAAAATAAACTAGTTCCTCCCATTTCACTGCGCGTTGTCTTATAAAAGGTATTTTGAAAATACCTCCAATGTTGTTGAAATTCTCCGATGTTGTTGACAGTTTCCCCAATCCCCAAGCAACCGTGCAGCGGTGCTGCGGTACAGCGGTGCTGCGGTACAGCGGTACGGGCGCAGCAAAGATAAAAACATGCGACGTCACGTCACCACTTCGAGGCTATTTTGTTTGGCAAACAGTCGGCGTTTGCGCCAGAATGCCAGTTTTCTCACCTCTTGTGGGTTTTAAGCAAACGCGCAGTGAAATGGGAGCAACTAGAGTTTATTTTGTCATAAGGTAGTGTGATTATGCATGACACGAAGTATTTGCTAGTCTAGTACTGGAGAAATTAGCGTTTGGATGCGCATTGTGAGCCTTTAATTTCCCGTTCGTCATCCACACGAGATCACTGTCAAGCATCGGGAGTTTCCCACAATGGTAGCAACGTCTAAAGAGCGTGCATTCTGCGGCGTGATATTACTACACCGCTTTGTAAAGTGTAAGTACGTTCGGCCGTAATAATATAGACCTCGAGTGTAAAACGCGCAAAACGGCGCCCCCGACTCGTGACGGAAAAAAACCCACGACAGTAAAACCATCGGAACTCGCATGTTTCTATACACAGACAAAAAATCACTTTATTTTGCCATAATTTAGATCACTGCGCATGTGCAGTGCCCTCGGATATATTTACAAGTCGGGTCCTTGCACAGCGACGTCAATGTGACGTCTCACATTCCCCCTGACAGGAGGCGACACCTAGGCCAGTTCCGCTGTACAAAAATACCAATGGCTCACAGATATGGGTCCCCTTACTAAATGGATAAAGCAAGCATTTAACAAGTAGCTCTCCGCAACTCTGACAAAAAAAATCGGCAATAAAAGTGTATGATGATCTCACAACACTACTAAAGATGCCTCGAGGAAGGGAAGGAGGGAAGGAGGGACGGAGGCGGGGGCACCTTCTCCCGCCGCGCGACTTCTCTTCCGCGGGGCTTGAAAATGAAGCCGGCGCTCATTTTGGAAGCAAATTACATTGCTGCATACGTGCGTGTAACTGAAGAAGGGCTAGCTCTACGACGACCATCCTACCCTTCTGGTCGTGGGTGGTGCGAGGCGAGACGTGTGTGCAGGGCGAGTAGCGCGACCGACCGGCAAACGAACGGGACGGGAAGAAGCGGCACGCGCGCGAGCAGTACGAGATTCGAGAGTGGTGCCGCGACGAGAGAAATCTAGACGGGCGCGAGCAAGGCGCGGAACGACGGGCCGACCGTCGCCACAACTTTTAAAAAAGATCCGATAAACGTCGGCCGTATAAGAGTGCGTACCCAGCAAGTCGCGTCGTCGTCCGTCCGGTACGTCCACGATGCCTCTGAAACGCCCCCCCCCCCGCTCCCTCCCACCAAAAATGCTGCCTGCTGACGCAAATGTAAGAATTAGAGAAACGTCTGCCTCTTTCCAATAGTTTCTAATAGTCCGTACTACGGCGGGTAAATCTCGTACGTGGGTTTCGGACGAGTTCGAGTTCAAGAGAGGATGCCGGTTTTAATGGTTTGGGGGTGGCTAAAAATGCTTGTAAGACAGACCGTTTTCGCACGCACACACAATGATAACGAAAGTGTAAAGCCTGTGCCTGGTGCACGACGTACGTACGACTAAAAGTGGATGCGAGCCACCGTAAATTCACCAATGTTAGCTTCGACGGTCGCGAGCAAATAGCAGACCGCCCAACAGCAGCGCTCGAAAAAAAGGTGTCGGGTCCTGGGCGTGAACTCCGATTAGCGACTATTGACAGTATGACGATAACTCTAGCACTTAGGACTGTATTTCTCACGAAGCGACCACGATGTTCCACGTTTGTTGAGGCAGCGGCAGAATTCGTCGTTCGCGCGCGCGTGCAACGTCCGCCGCAGCCCTGGCAGTCGGCAGCTCTCGTACGACTGTACACATTGTCAAAAATCCCTCACGTCTAGTTCAAATCTCGATCTTCCAGATATCGATATTCAAACGTGAATCCGTCTTTCTTGCGTTGGCCCCACTTTTCATAGTCGAAATAAATGTATGTGCCCTAAAAAGCAATTATCAGTACATTAGCGCATGTCTGCTATTAACCCATGGATCCTTACTTCACGCGAGAAACAAGAACCAAAAATACATAAAGGAGTCAAGGAGTCGGGAAGTCAATTGAAGGGAATAACACCTAGCCTGTAGTGTGACATGCAACAATGTAAACACACCTGTTCGTATTCGTCCGTAATAGTTTTTGGTTCTTCATGACGTTGGAACCACATCATGTACTTGGTGTGGAACCTCCACGACTGCTTCTTCAATACCTTTGCTGCCAAATATTGAGCCTTTGTGCCCTAAAACAAATGAACACACTTCAGTTAATTTTTTATCCAGGCACATTAACACATTCGACATCGACTTTGAGCCACGAATTAAATCGACTGTCACCATCAGCAAAACGAATGAAAGAGCACCGCATAGCTTAGCTTGGCTTTTCATCTCATGCAGAAGAAGTGGTGGGCTACCACCACAAAGAAATTCCACATCATTAAGCTTAATCTAAAAGGTTCACCAAAATCCATCGCATACGACAGAAGCGCCACGAATCTAGCGTCGCAGTCGTTGTACTTTGCGCAGCTATGCCAAGCGAGACACTCCACCAGGCGTTTAGCATTCACCTCAAGATAGTAGAAGATGAAGAAGAGCGTCTCCGTTGACAGTCGTTGGAAGTAGTCGACAGCGTCCAGGACGTGCGGAGGCAGCTGTGGGTACCACGCGGGAGTCGGGCAGGGCGTCCGTGGGAGGTAATGCCTGCAAACGTGCACACCACAATCTCAACACGGATACGCAGAAGGGCTCCTACTGAAGATATACGCACTCGCGCGCGCGCGGGTAGCATGACGCCCGGCGAAATTCGCGAGTTGGACGAAATTCTTCCGCTACGAACGACGACGAAACAAAACATCCACGCGAGCAAAGTTCCAAAACGCGCGTGAGAAAAAAACTCGAGAACGCCGGACAAACCACAGCACCGGCAGGGAGGACGGATCCACCGTGGCGGTGGCAGCAGAGGCAGACGTACCGCAACCGCTCCGAGTCAGACGGATGCGGAAGATGGTGCATGGTGGACTCTAGCATCGCCAGCTGGTAGCCGTGCTCCTTGTTCAGCGGGACGGGACCCAGTGGCGCAACTCCTATCAACGGCGGAATATGTACAGTGGTGGTAGACGGCGGCTCGACTACGCTGGAGGGGTACGACTGCTGCTGCTGCTGCTGCTGCTGCTGCGTTGACAGGGTGGAGGCGAGCACTGACGTTGACACCGACGGTGTATTGCTATCGAACGGAGCTGAAAGAAAGATGATCACAAAGAATGTGTGATGCAAAAATCAAATCTCATGTAAGTTCAATATTTGACGCGATAATACACCACAGACCAGATAGATTACCTCTATTATTAATATTATTAATATTATTATTATGATCAGTACTATCACTAATATTATACAGCATTGGAAAGATAGAGACTAGAATCCAAGTTATCACATTATAACCACTGAAGCAAGACCATCTACTAAGAGCTGAACACCGTTAATCGTTAGCGAAGCGACCAATAATAATAATAATAACGAATAAAAACGTAAGGGTTAAGCCAACCCACACCTACCTAGTGCGGCCAGAAGACGCTTACCTCGCGTCTCCTCGCTTGTGCCCACTGCCTGCGACTGGTCTGACTGACTCGGCAGCCCTGAATTGTTGGTGAGCACTACCTGCTCGACCATAGACTTAAGAGATCCAATGCTCCTCGTGGTCGGCATCAACACCTGCTGCTGTTGCTGTTGTTGCTGCTGCTGTTGCTGTTGTTGTTGTTGTTGCTGCTGCTCGTTGCCATGCAACAAATATAGGCGACGTGGTTCTACCTGGAATTATCAAACGGGGAATGAGTGCCTAAGCGTGGACGTTGCAACCATGCATATCCAACTGTTATTTGACGAAATGAGAAATTCAGATCGCTATCCCCACGCACATCGCGCTCTCTCCACTCTCCCTTTCTCTCTCTCTCTCCATCTCTCCCCCATGCTCTCTCTCTCTCTCTCTTTATCACTCTTTCTCTTTTACTCTCTCTCTCCTCCTCTTCATTTTTCCCGTTTCTTATCCTCAGCGCATTCTGCATCCCTCCTCATCCTCTCCTGCATCCGCAGTCGTTGCCACCTTGTACCTTTTCTAAAGATGCTGGTCCGTTCATGATGACGTCGCTTTTATTTTGCAACGGCACTTCGCTCTGCCCCAAAGACGACGTAAGTAGTGTTGAGCTTGAGTTTGCACTGCTGGTGATAGAGGGCGCTGTTGTTGTCGAGTTACCCGAGGACTGCAGAAGGCTCACGGTCGTCGTCGTTACGGTCGCGCTGATGCTCGGCCCATTGTGGTCTAACGAATTCGCCAGCTTCGTTTCCGACCCTGCAAAAACGCAACGCAAGTGCCACGTGTCAGTTCGCAAACCTACGTTCTCATTCAAATCCTTAAACCATTCCATGCGGCGTAACCAGGTAGCTCTTGGTCAGGGAGAGCACTTTTGTGGCTGGCTCTCCCACTTTTTCCCCGTTTTTTTCATCTCGCGAAAATCGAAATTTCGCCGACCTGCATCTCCTGCGTGCAGCTCTGGGATCGGTTAACTCGAGCTCGGTTCATCTTTTACCACGACACCACTCTCCATTACATCTACACTTGTCGTAACACAAGTACATTTCACCCCTGCCTCCGTGGTAACCTGCTCTGCATGCCGCTGCGTTCGAGAGTTCGACGAGAGACGTACCGTGGCTGTCGGTCGACGTCTGCCGCTGCAGCCGCGGCAGGTTGGAGTTGGCTACAGATCTGCCGCCCTGCGTGCTATTGTGGTGCGCGCTCGCGGCTGCTGCGTACGGCTGGCCGGTTGGCGCCGGAGCCGCCACGTGGTTTAGCATAATACCCTGGCTACTGCAACAAGAAAAAAAGCGTAAGCCCAATGCGAGAGCAGCGCAGCCACACCCTCGACCGTACGATGACACCCTCCAGCAGTGCATCTATATATTACGTATATATATATATATATATACATTATAAGGAAACCAAAGCAATGCAGTTGCAGAGATCCTACTCTGCACTTATTGCCAGATGCATTCTTGATTTCCACGTGGAAAATGACGTGTAGCATTATTCCGGCTACCGAGACGGTAACGTGGCGCGAGCATTAACCGAGCACAGCTGCATTAACGGGCCGACGACGGCGAGCGAGGGTCTGGGTGGCGCTGGAAGCAAGGGGAGAGCACCGCACCTATTTGGCTTCGTAGGTGTCGTTGGTATATTCTTATTGTTGCTCGTCAACGCTGACGACGACGACGAGTTCGTCGAGCTAGAGTGAGGCGTCGGCCGGACGATGACGGGCTTGAACGACGGCGGCTGCTGCAAGAGAGAGGAGGATCACTTTTTTTGCCACATAACAAGGGCTTGCAGCCAGAGCAGAAGGGGCACCCGCGCACAGTCTACATCAGTACCAGCCTGTTACATTACATCGGTAAATAATCTCACATACAACTCGATCTTGTAATAGTTTATTGATGCCCACAAATGGGACGGAAAAGCAAGCTGGCAGGTACACATATACACCGTCGGCAGGCACACGTGAACCTCTCTTCCACAAGATAGCAAACGGAAACCCTACATATTCACATAGTGTAGAGCATTTTATTTGTTTTGCCACATACAGTGACGGGCACGAGCCAGATGATGGAACGTCTATGACTACACTGCCGTTATAACGTATTACTTTCTGCGAGCGGCAAGACGGAGAGGTGATAGCATTAGTCACGACTCACCTCACTCTCCGAAGACTTGTGTTTTCTCTTGTCGTCTTCTCGTTCATTCTTATCCTGAAAAAAACAACGAATGAATAACTCGGACGACACGTGATGTGGTTAACAGATGCAGAAAACTGACAAGACGGAGTGAGGTCGGAGTGAGGTAGCTGTCACTTATCTTGAAATGGTTTACGCGTTACCTATGGGTTTACTGAACTGCAGACTGACAGAGTGAGGTCAGAGTGAGGTCACTGCCACTTACCTTGGAACGAATTACGCGTTACCTATGGGTTTACTGAGCTGCAAACTGACGGAGTGAGGTCAGTGAGGTTACTGGCGCTTACCTTGGAATGCATTACATGTTACCTACGAGTCTATTGAACTGAACATTGATAGCAGACGAAGTGAGGTAGGAGTGAGGTTACTGGTGCTTACATTAGAACAGTTTACGTGTTAACTATGATTCATTGAACTGAACATTGACAGCCGATGGAGTGAGGTAGGAGTGAGGTTACTGATGCTTACATTGGAACGGTTTACGCGTTAACTATGATTCATCAACTATGATTTCATTGATTCTATTGACAGCCGACGGAGTGAGGTAGGAGTGAGGTCACCGATGCTTACCTTGGAATGGTTGACGAGTGCTGGACTGTCCGATGGTGAGCTGGATCGTGAGTTGGTCGACGTCGGCGTTCCGGACAACGTGCTCGTCACCGTGTCGTCCGCCGACAGCTCCGGCATCAAGCTCACCCCTGAAACGCGCCGCCACCGCCGCAGCAGCAGCGTGGTAATTACTCGCCGAACAGTGTGCTACACGCATCACGACGTTACGTCATCGTCGTACTTCTTCTCGTTCTTATTATGTTGATATTATGTGGTTACTCTCGTTATTAGTATGCGACACAGTGATAATACCAATAGTATAGATATCGCATTATATTAGTATATTATTCTTATTCTGTATTACTATATGGTTATATATATATATATATATATATATATATATATATATATATATATATAAGCTGTTAACTCAACTGCACATCTCTGTGAAGAACGATACGCATTAGGACTTTTGTGAATATGCTTGATAAGTAACAATTAAGCAAGTAAACAATGTCGATTAATCAACGCAAATATGTAAAATGTTGCCCAATTCTCCCCCCATCCTATTAATTGTGTCGAAAACTTGAGTCACCGATCTCTGATATAGACAAGGCCATACAGGTATAATAAAATAGCATAGTGCATAGCAACCCTTACTCATTTCTTCCAGATCCAAGTCGTCGTAAATAAACTCGTTCTCTTCAAAATCAGGATCCTGACATGATTCTATGTAGTACTGTATGTCGTCTTGAATTTTTCTCACCTAAGTACAATAAAGAGTGAGTCAGAAAAAGTGAGTCAGAACATAGGAGGGATTAAACCTATTATAATAGATAATCACTGGGCGCAACCTTCTAATAGGATCACTATAATTTCATTATGCACTAGGCCATTCACAATACAGTTAGATACTAGAACATTTCACTGTACACCTGTCTGAAATTTCTTTAAGTAAAAATACCAAACAATTCAGTGCCTAACGATATATTATTCATTATTATTATTATTACTATTATCATTATCATTATTGTTTTCATT
Organism: Priapulus caudatus; assembly: GCF_000485595.1. Classification (NCBI taxonomy): domain Eukaryota; kingdom Metazoa; phylum Priapulida; class Priapulimorpha; order Priapulimorphida; family Priapulidae; genus Priapulus; species Priapulus caudatus. The sequence goes on along the minus strand of NW_014577170.1, from coordinate 60,973 downwards.
ATTATCAGGTAAAATGAGCTGTCGCTCGCTGCCGAGTTACTCACCTGATCTACACTGATCGAGTCATTATCGAGCATCCGAAGAATGGTTTCTAACTGCTGTATGTGAAACCGGTGCTTCTCCAGCAGCTGCCTCAGCTCCTCTCCGCGCTCCTGCTTCTGCACGACGACGCGTGCAAAATAGAACGGCAACGTGAAACAAGTGACAGCTCGGACACGAGCACCACGAGTCTCGCGCCGAGGACGGAAGAATGCACGAGCGACACAACTTTGTACGCCGTCGCACATGTTAGTATGAGTATTATATTTTTTATTGTTATTACTATTAGTAGTAGTAATATTTAATTTTTAAACAGAGACGTACATCTTTGTCTGCTTTCTTTTTCTTGCTCCCGATGGACAGTGCTTCCACTGTGCTCTCAAACTGGTCAATCTGAATGTTGAGTTCAGATATCGCGTTCTGAAACGAAACGCAGATTAAAAACGTATAGTGAGTATACCAACGTTTCACGCGACATCACACCGGTCACGATTCTACTCAGCGGCCGTTCTGCACCTATAGTCGACAATTAGGAGTTCTGTATACACCAAGGCAACCAGAGTAATTTCTTGAATTTTATGGTTCATTACAGATTACCTGTCTCGAGGTAACGTACTTCGTGGGGATAGGAAAAGGATTGCAAATCGACTTCCCACTACGACATTGCATGCTTTCGTTTGCATACATACGTTGACCCAGTTCGTGATCTCCTCCTTTTCTTTTGTTGCAGGATCCAACTTGTTGACTGCTCCAAGACCTTCTTTCGAATATGACTTCGTCTTGATCTCTCGTTCCACAACCTTAAATCGCTCCATTTGCTGTAAAATAGAATTTATAAACTGTTAACGTACGACTATGCCGGCGCGAACATTACATCAGGACCAATTACCTTGTAAAGCAAAAAGGATTGCGTGTGACCTAATAACAATTCTACTTTCACAATTTTGATGCCGGGTTTAACTTTAAGGCAAACAGCTCGCACAGTGCAAATCTTTCGTAGAATAATGTCGCACGTCTACTCACAGTTTCGATGAGTTTTCGTGCATCCGTGAGTATGCGTTTATCCTTGATGTCGTTCGATGCGCACCAGCTCTTGATTTGATCCCGCAGCCGCTGCAGCTTCTTGATTTCTTTCTTGAGATCAGCTTCATATTTCTCTTTCTGATTTGCATTCGTAGCACTATGGACCTGTGTATCAAGACATAGCGTAAAGCACAACAAGAGCATCGTAAGATGAGAGAGACTGCTGACTGTACACAGAGGAATGTGTTCGGCACTCTCTTTGAACAGCTGATAGGGAAAAAAACATGCCGATACTTTGGGAGTAGAACTTGGCTTCCTGTCACCGATACAAAAAATGAAAACATTTCTTCCATTACGAAAACAACGCGCAACAGTTTAAATACTTTAGCGGATAGTAACAGTTTATATATTTTGGGAACCAGCCGCTTACATCCCACTATTTACTAAAATGTACACAAATACTAAAATATACAATCCACACATGTACTCTTAATTTAAATTTTGGAGATCCTTTTAAACAGTACCACGTGCTTCTTTATGAATGTGGAACAACATTGGTGATTATATCTGGGCTTCCTTGATAATGTTTTGGCTTCATTATTTACTGCACATATAATTGTCAATGTGTTCTACAATTGCTAAACAACTATACATGTGCATTACCTTTTTCCAGATATCCTCAAACGTTTCTACTCCTTCTGCAACTTTCTTTAAGCACCTATCAATTTCACCTAAATTCAAAATAAAATTCCGTTGAAGATATAATATACAGACTTACAGTATAGAAATAGGCCCCTACTCTTTATAACTGGGATATACACAGTTGTTTTGATCCGCACCAACTTGCAAATGGTAGTAGTAGTACAACATAATCACAACACATATTTTTGTTGATCTTTGAAGAGGATAACACCTTCCGCAAATGTCATTAAATCTAATTGGCTCCAGGCACTTTTAAAACGGTTGAATACAGTTATTAAGTTAATGCGCACAGCAATAATAGGAGAATGGAAATCTTAGTGTACGTGTGTGAGTTAGGTTGTATACTGTTCATGTCTGTGGATATGGGTAATCTGGTTCGTATAACTGTAATGAGCCTAACTCAAATTTCGATTGTATAACCGATCATTTCTATACAGCTGATACTAGCACAGATCAGCTGATCATTCACTTCCCCGTAGTTCTTTACAACAAATTGATATTGAACACGATGAAACAGAGCAATACTGCGAAGACAATCAGCCTGTTTGATGTACTTTACGGTCTGCTAATAGCGTGGTGAAGTATTCGGTGCTCTTATTATTAACCAATGTTGTAAAAAAAACAGAAAAGGAAAGTTTTTGGTGCTTTCCACTCGCAAACGTTGGCATTTTTTGTGACACCTGCTGCTCAACAGAACTTAAATAGGGGGTAGCTTCTTACCTTGGAGCTTCCTCCTATCAGCCATCGCTATCTCAGGTTTAGGTTTAATATATTCACCATACTATGTACTTCCTCAAACGTTCCTAGACCAGCCACAAGCCAGGATATTTAAATGCGAATGTGTAACACAAAATCTTTGTTTGCTTCCAAAATGGCTACCTTCTTCATTCAACCGAACAACATCAAAATTGGAAAATATTGACACGAAAACTAGTTCCAAGCGATCAACCGAGAAATCCCATACTTTATTAAAATCAATTTATTTGATCAGAGACGAGGTATGAATCCATTTCATATTAGCATAAAAATGCTAATTTTACAAACCAACGATTATATTACATCGCTTTGTGCAGCGGAGTAATATCCAAGAACGTAGTGATTTATCATATTACCGCCAGATGGCAGCATAATGCATAAACAAACTAAAATGTAAAAAATAGTCAAGACAAACTGAGTGCATTATAATATATTTACATCATTAGTTTACACTGTAAAAAAAACATGTACCCAGTGACGTTAGAACGAGGTCATGCATACGATGTAGCGTTATATGCATGAATCTGGAATTTGCAGGTGTTGTTATGGTTATGAACGAATATGTTCACCAAATACAATTTACAAACCTAAGCAGTTGCCAGTTTTGATTATTGATGTTATAATAATGTGATACACTGTCAGTACTGTCACTGATAATCACAATGTCGAGAAAATCGGGCAAAGACCAAGAATTGGATTTAAGTCTCACGGGCTCATCCATTTCTTTGGTATCCGATTTTGGCGGTCGAGGAAGCAGTACATCTAGCAGTTGCAGTAATGTAACACCTCTTCAACGGCCCTCATCAAATCCGATGCGTTCTGGAAGAATTGGAAGCCGGGTATTGGTACAGGTCAGCACATTATTAAACCCGATACAGGTGCGGTGCAACTCATAAAGTGGTAACCTGAGCACCAAGTTCACATATATGCTCCTATCAATATGTCAAAAGTGCCTGTGCAAATCGACAAGGGTAATTACGGTCTACTTGTCCGCTTTTTTACTGAATTCTGAATAATTTGTTTATCTTCTCACAGAAATCAAAAAGCCAACCTCATGTCAATATTCCTTTAGTGGAAATAGACAGAAGAAGAAGAAGTACTGGCGTGACCAATAAATGCTCGCCTAAGAAATTGTCTCCCAGAAACAGGACCGGCAGTGTCTCCAAGATTCGGAAGGCATCACCAGAGAGAAATCTTACCAGCAAACCAACAAAGCCTTACAAACCAACTGTAATCCCATTGAAATCAACAGCAGGGCCTAGACGTGGTAATAAGGTGTCACATAACTTACACGCAGACTTGATCGGACTTGCCGAAGGTGGAGTTATAAAAGATGATGTCTCTTGTGGCAGCAGCATTGCTCATCAGGGCAATTGCTGGGACAGCTCGAGAAGCATCACAGTCTCCCCGCCAGCCAATGGCAGCCCATCTACGAGAGACTTCAACGACGACTCACTGTCAGATGTTGCAAATGGTTTTTGGACGACTTGGGATGATCTCAATTCAAAGCTTGATGCTTTAGCCGATACGCTATCAAGCGAGGACAACGTGAGAAATGCGTCAGGCAACCCACTCGAACTCGTCGATAACGTCAGTGCAGGTGGTGCCTTATTAAAGCACGTAACACAGTGCGATGATGGTTTATACAGCGATGGTGTCCTTGCCATGAAGAGTTCATCCCCTAATAGGCAACATGGAGACAAAATCACAGACGATGCTATTAAACAAAGTCACGAAAATCTCAGGAATCTCCTAACGAGAAAAAGAGAAGCAAAGGAAAAGGAACGTGAGGAAGAACAGGCCAATAACCAGAATCGACTGGAGCAAAACAAGGAGAAATCTCAGAGGATGGCACATGAGACAAAGAAGAAGCAATCGGTAACGATGAAGGTTTGTACATATAAATGAAGAATATTGTTGATTTAGAAATGAATTTTGTAAGAACAGATATATAGGTGTTTGCGTATAAAAAATAAGAAACCTAGCTTAAAGTATAACTATACTGTTTTAAGGTTGCTAAACATTGAGACCTTGTTAGTTGATAGGAGACATGGTCAAATAAGGAATCTAGACTTTTGAGTTGTACGAGGTATAAGTGTAATTATTGTTTACATGAACAGGAATATCAAAGAAAGAAACAAATGGAGGAAGCAGAAGAGGCTAAGAGAAAGGCTGAGGAGGAGCTTGATTTTCTCGTGCAATCGGGCAAAGTCAGTAGACTTGCGTCAGGGAAAAGTCAGGAAAACCCGCAAAAGGGGAGAGTTCCACCCAACCGCGTGGAAAGTGGTGACTGCATAGCTTCTAGCGAAGGAGCAAGAACTCACAAGTCGAGACCCGTTTCTCAACAAGACGCTTATACAAGAAGCGGCCTTGTCCCGGGCCATGCAAGTTATGAGGTTATGAATCGTGATAGTCGTAATATCACAGCAGAAAATGTTGGTGATTTTACAACAGGCAGCGATCGTGGCACCTCAACCATACGCAGAGATCATATCACAGCAGAAGTTGATCAGGATGTTGCGGCAAAACGCAGTGACCACATTACAGCCAAAGACGGTCATCATATCACAGGCATGGATGGTGATGTCACCACACCTAAAAATACTCGCGACATCACAGGCGGCAGCGGCAGTGTCACAGCTACGGACCGTTATGACGTCACGGCCACAGACCGTGATAACGTCACAGCCACTGATCGTTATGACGTCACGGCTGCGGACCATGATAATGTCACAGCCACAAACCGTGATGATGTCACGGCCGCGGACCGTGATGATGTCACAGCCATGGACCGAGATGATGTCATAGCCATGGACCATGATGATGTCATAGCCACGGACCGTGATGATGTCATAGCCACGGACCGTGATGATGTCACGGCCGCGAAGACTCGTGATTGCACAGAAATTGGCGGCGGCGGTGTCGCAGCGGAAGCCAGCAAATTCGACGACATCCTTGCTACGCTGCGAGAACTGGAGAAGGAAGCAGACCTGGGCGAGCTGTCACGAATAAATGGTAACGAGTTAAACGATGATCTCTCTAAAGTTCAAATCTAGCTGATCAAAGCAATTTAATATTGGTAGCAATATATTCAGCACTGTATTTGTGGCGAGCATTTCTTCCTTGTAGATTACATCTGTGGAATTTCCACAGGTGCAATGGAGAAGAGCGAGCATCGTGTTCCGTTGGAGGATAGCTATGCTGGAAAGAGTGGAGCCTCAACACCATCAGTTAACAAGCTCCTGACTGAAGATAAGCTAAGGTCTGATATTTTATTATACTCAGTCTGAGATAAGTGAGAAATGTGGCAATGAAGAGCAAGTGAGGAGAGAGAGCATGAGAGGGGGAGGAAGAAGGTGGGAAGTTCAGGAAAGGAGACAGCAAGAGGGAGAAAGAAGAGCGAAAGAGAAGTGGAGGGGGAAGACAGGGAGAGTGGAAGTGAAACAAAAAGAGAATATATATATATAAGAGATGGGGAAATCGAGTGAATGAGGTAAAGGAAAGCTAAAGGTCTGATATATGAGAGGGAGAGGCAGTGACAAGAATAATGTCACCTGTGACAGATATGGGAATGTATCAATGAAACAGTAAAGGAGTAAGGTAATAATTATATTGCTAATGAAAACTGTAATACTATTGAATTTTTTCATCTTAATTTATATCCTATTTTAGGAACATAATGCATTTCCTGGATGAAGTAGAAAGGACGGACGATGAAACTATAAGTCAGTTAAATCAGGTAATGAAAGGTTATAGGTTTCATGACTCTGTTGTCTATCTCTCTGAACCTAGTAACCTTCCTAAATAATAGTATATAATCAGCATAATTTTTTATTTAATTATCTAAAAAATAATCATGAGTAAGTTTATAAGGGATCCCTTGTGACGTCACTCTTGTTTTAATTAGGGATGGATGTAATGTAAGAAGCACACTCACAGCATAAATACTTTCCGTGGCTCGTGCTAAGGCTAAATTAATAAGGGATCGCTTGTCATCTCACTCCTGTTGTAATCAGGTTTTGTTGTAATGGAAGAAGCACGCTCATGACATAAATACCTGCTGTTGCTTGTGCCAAAGCTAAATTAATAAGGGATCCCTTGTTATCTTACTCCTGTTGTAATTAGGGCAGTAATGTAAGAAGTGCACTCATTACGTAAACATCTGCGGTGGGGCATGCTGAGGCATGGATTGTGTTGGGGAAGTGTAATCTGCATATCTACTTTACATATATGCACATTGGTTGCGTTGTGTTTCACGCTGCAGAGTGATATAGATCACTCGGATCTATATAGAGATCTGTATGTGCCAACTGTTGAGGAGTTGGCCATGATGGAGCAGGTAAAGTGGTTTACTGTTCTGTGTAATCTTTACTGCGTAACGTCTTTCCTCTCATCAGATGCTTTTATGATGTGCTAAAGTGCTGACTTTTAATTAAAGTGTCAGTTTATTTATTATATTTGTGATATATATACGATATACTTGGTCAAGTATTGACATTCAATTAAAATCTCAGTTGTGATATATACATGTTCAGCAAGGGATATTTAATTAAAATTTAGTTTATTTACTGTATATATATATATATATATATATATATATATGATGTATAGGGGTTTGATTATTGCTATTTAATTAAAATTTCAGTTTATTTACAATAGTTATGATATACAGAGGTTGAAATAATGATATTTAATTCAAATATCAGCTGAAAATATCATTAAAGCAAGAGAAAAAGTACATCCGTAGATGATTTTTTTTTAATTGAGGTTAGCTTTGTAAAGTTTTCTTACAATGCATCATTTCGTATATTGGCTTCATTTACAGAAGGTTACATAAATTCATCCTACTTGTTTCAGAACGATGGTGCGGATGGGGAAGGTCTCGAATCGGCAGCAATAGCAGCGTCAGAGGTGACACATACCGTCCTGCAGCAGAAATTACAGCTACAAGATAAGCAACGGTCCGTGCAGGCATTGCACAAGGCATTGGTGAGCTATGTTACTTGGTTTCGCGTTAACAAATGTGAAGTGTTTACGTGAGGTGATGTGTTGCTTTCTCTCGTAATGGTCAGCTTTGCATTATTTACAAGTGAATTGTCGCCACATATGTCAATTTTCGTTTTCTTTAGCAACAACAGAGGGAGCTAACCGTCAGGCATGCAAAGGATGCAGATCGAGAAATGAAGCAGAGGTTGCACCTGCAGAAAGAGGAGTATGAAGCAGCTATAAGAAGGCATCTTGGTTTTATTGACCAGGTATGTACAGACCCGATTGTGAGAAGAAAGACCTGCCTTAATTTGGCTCTTCCTTTGTTTTCATTTCTCACAATTATGAATGGCTATATGAATGGGAGTCATATAAATTAAAAACGTTATATTAATTCGATTTGTTCTGTTGATGATCATGTGTAGTTGATTGGAGACAAGAAGATGCTGGCAGAGAAGTGTGAACAGGTGGTGAAGGAGCTGAAATCCGTAGAGAAGAAGTACATAGACAAAATCCGACAGATGCAAGAAAGGTGAAGTGTTTTTATTGCTTTGTGAGCTATGATGTGCTAAAGTGCGCATCTTACAAAAAGGTGTAAAATAAAATATAATTTGTCGCCATTCAAGTTTTATATGCCAAATATGAGCGGCAAAGATGTGTAACATTTTATATATTGACCTGAATTATATTTCAATTAATACAGTTATATTCTGTAAAACAGTTTTCTACACATTATAGTGACATATACATGTATACATGTTCATGTACACATTAGGTATGTTAGGCTAATGCTCATTGACAGGAATGCATTAAAATAGTAAAAGCTTGGTATAATCACAGGTTCCTTGAATGGTTTACTTTGAATGTATATAGCCACATGTTGGAGCTGCAGAAAGTGAAAGAGATGCATGCTGCAGCAGAAAAGCTGAGAAGAGAAAAGTGGATAACTGAAAAAACCAAAAAAATCAAGGTATCGCAGAATTTCAATATTATTAAACTGATTTTAATTGTACATCATACTTCTCAACTAGACAGAGGGCACTCACGGAGAGTGCATACCTCCGTCAGCATGTAACATGTAGCTCGCTGCTGGCTGCTGCTGACTGACTCGTCTGCTCCTGACTCGCCGCTCGCTGGTGGTTGCTGCTGACTCACTCGCCTGCTGCTGACTTGCCGCTTGCTGACTCAACGCGCTATCGATCGCGCCGCGCGGACTGGACACACACACACACGAACACACACACGAGACCGATTACATTACCTCCCCTCCACTCCGTTGTGCGAGCGACCGTACATGCTTTTGCATGTGTCCATGTGTGCATTGGTTTGCGCGCACATGTGTGCATACGTGCGTATACATACGTGCGCGTGCGTGCGTGTGTGTGCATGCGTGCATTTACATGCGTGCTCGTGCGTGCGTCTGCCGACTGTATCGTAACACACGTTCGCTCACACAGGAGATGACAGTGCGAGGTCTGGAGCCGGAGATCCAGCGTCTGATCGCGCGTCACAAGGCCGAGGTGAAGCGACTCGACGCGGTGCACGCCGCCGAGCTGCTGGCTGCGGAGGAGAAGGCGAGTCAGCGCTTCGTGCAGCAGGTCGAGGAGCTACGCGAGCAGTGCGCGCGAGAGAAGGAAGCCGCGTGCGCGCACGAGCGCGAGTTCGCCCGCCAGAGGTACGCACGCACGCACGCGCGGCGGCAACGTCGACGTTTGATCCCCGTTTTTATAGGACAAACGCTTTTTGATGAGTAAACGTCTGCGTAACACGACGGTTTGTTAGAACTATGGACTGCATACTTGATCATTAGCAATGACGACGAGGGAAAAGTTTTGGGTGAAGGAGAGATTGAGAATCGAGTATGCTACCCGATACATAAACATCCGCTAACGTCCCACTTGAACGAAACAGGTACGAAAAACAAGTGGAGCAGGAAGAAGAGGCGTACCAGCAGCAGCGGCGCCACCTGTATGCGGAAGTGCAGGCGGAGAAGGACAGGCAGGCGGAGCAGGCGCTGCGTCAACAAGAGGAGATAGAGAAGCTGCAGCGGGGCATCGAGGAGAGCAGCAGATACGTCATCGACCGACTGAAGGAGGAGTTTGACAAGGACAAAATGGAGTGGAGCGTCAAGCACAACGTGAGAGCTGATTCTAGATTCGAGCATCGCGATAAATAAATATAATAAAATATAATATATATATAATATAATATAAATAACTAATATTAACGCCGCGTGCGATTGCAGGCAGAGGTCGCGCAGCTGCGAGAGAGGCTCGCCGTCGAGAAGGAAGCCTGGCAGGAGAACCACGCGAAGAAGCAGGAGCTGCTGCTCGCCGGCCGGCAGCAGGAGCTTGGCGAGAGGATGCGGCGGGAGCGGGACCGCGCGATCGAGACGGTGATCGAGCGGCTGGAGAGGGACAGCACGGCGGGCCGCGAGGAGAGCGAGAAGGCGATGCAGAACAGAATCAAGTGAGCGACGGAGAGAAAGAGTGAGAGAGAGTGTGGTAGAAAAAGAGAGAGAGGGAGAGAGGGAAAGCCCTATTTACTACCGGAGAGAGGGAGAGTGTGATATTTACTAGCAGAAAGGGGAAGAGCGTGGGGGAGAGAGAGCCTTATTTACTAGCGGAGAGGGGGAGAAAGCTCTATTAACTAGCGGAGAGAGAGAGAGGGAGAGAGGGAAGAGAGAGCCCTACTAACTAGCGGAGAGAGGGAGAGAGGGGGAGAGAGCCCTATTTACTACCGGAGAGAGAGGGGGAGAGAGTGTGTGTGGTAGAAAAGAAGAGGGGGAGAGAGTGTGTGTGGTAGAAAAGAAGAGGGGGAGAGATGGGGGAAAGAGATCATGTTGTAGAGAAGAGAGAGGGGGAGATGGGGGAAAGAGAGAGTGAGGGAGGTTAGTAGGGAGCGAGAGAGGGGGAATAGCAGGAGAGCAAGAGCAAGCGAACAAGCGGGAGGGAGGGAGAGCGTGAGAGAGAGGCGGGGGCATTCCAATTTCAAAAAGAAAAAAATGGTTTCATTTTCAGACGGATCCGAGACAAGTATGAATCTGAGATGAAGGAACTGGAGATTATTGAGAGGGATACCGTAGAGAAATACAACCACATGAAGGTAATCTCCATTAAAAAGCACTCCATCTGTGTAAAATTTACATATGATAGGATATTACCACATGTGGTCATATCTTATCATATGTGTATTTTTATAAAATGGTAAAAGGTGTGGTTGTGCTGATAAATACGTGGACAAGTTTTTAATTGCAAATCTTTAGCTGTAAATGAGATAGTTGTAATGTTGCTCTGTTCATTTCAATTCAATGTTCTCTTGCACCATCAGGGTCGGCTGACCGAGGTAGAGGGAGAGAATGCCACACTTGTTGCACATCTGAAACAGAAGGAGAAGGCCAAAGAAGAAATGCAAAAGGTAGGACAATTTCAAAAGGTTTCTAACGCTGATCAGGAATGCACTTATGCTTGCAAGGGTGTAATAAGTATTGTTGTATACTGTAGAAGGACTGAAATACTTGTTGCTGCAGATGAGGAAAAAAGGCAACAGGCGTGCAGTTCTGTTGGTGTCGAAGTAAAAACTATAAAGAAATATTGTTTGTTGGTGTTGTCAGGCATCCAAAATGAAATGTTCGTTGTACCGCATGGTATGATCTGGAATGTAACAACGTATACACGGAGTGTGTGTTGCTTGGCAAGTGTCTTGCCCTTTCAGCTGTATCTCTCCATCTATCTGTTGTCCAGGGTGCTGATAACGTAATGTGTACTGTAACAGAAGCTGTGATGGTTAATGGGGCGAGCTTTCACTTGGGAAGTGTGTTACTTGGCAGGTGTTTGTATATTCTCAGGGTTCGTAGCGGGTCTTCCAAAGTCTTATAAGTACTTATTTTGCCAAAAATAAAATAAGGCCCTTATTAGTACTTATTTTTGGTAAAATCTTAGAAAAGTACTTAATAGTCCTTATTTTTCAACTTACTGTTCTCGACTTAGAGTAAGAATTGTTGTATATATAATATGGAATAATTAAATCTGCTGTGCAATTGTTTATATAAATATTATTAGTGTACTTTAATAGTCGGTGGTCTATCAGAAATCACGTAAAAACGTCTTATTTTGGCCTCCAGAAATAAGTCCTTATTTCAACATGTGTCTTACTACTATGAACCCTGATTCTGCTGGAGATCTCTCAGCTTCTCGGTTGTCCTGAGTGCTGACGACGTAAAACCACGACGTAATAGAATAGAATATTTGTTGTAGCGCTAGTTGTGACTATGTTGGTAACGTGGCGTGCCGTCACGCGGGGATGTCAACGGACTTGTCTGTTGTCAAGGGGTCCACCGTCAGAAACAAAATTAGTCTTAACATTGACTTTTTCTTTTAAACCGTTGACAGAAACATGATGAGAAGTTAAACGGAAAGTATACGTGAGTGGAAAATCCTACCGAATTACCGTCTTGTCTTGGCTTCCTGTTCCACAGGAGCTCTCTCAGCTGACAGCCGAGCGAGAGAGGATGCGCGATGTCGTGCGGCAAGAGTTTGCCGACCGCATCGTCGCCACGGAGGAGGAGAGCCGGCGGGGGAAGCAGGAGCTGGCGGAGGCGCGCGCCAGAGGGCGCCACGAGCTGGAGCGGACGCGCGCCGAGGCGAGCGAGGCCGTGCGCGCAAAGGAGGCCGAGATGGAGGAGGTGCACAAGAGGTAGGAGACGGTGTGTGCGTGTGTGCGTGCGAGCGAGTGCGTGCGTGCGTCTGTGCATCCGTGTAAAGGAGGCCGAGATGGAGGATCGGAGGTGCACAAGAGGTAGAAGATGGTGTAGACGTGCGTTAGTGTGTGCGTGTGTGCAAGTGCGTGCGTGCGAGTGCGTGCGTGCGTGCGAGTGAGCGAGTACGTGTGCGAGTGAGCGTGCGTGCGTGCGTGCGTGCGTGCGTGCCTGTGACTGTGTGTGTGTGCGTGTGAGCGAGTGACTGTGTGTGCATGTGTGTGCGCGTTTGTGCATGCGAGCGAGTGACTACGTGTGCCTGCCTGCCTGCGTGCGTGCGTGCGTCCGTCTGTGCGTGCATACGTGCTTCTGTACTGCTATAAGCACCTCACCTGGGCGTGTCGTGTGCGGGGGGGATGAGTGAGCGAGGGAGTGCTGTCCACGTAATCCTAACGCGTCGCCGTGTGCCATTCCTGCAGGGTCAAGCAGGCCATCGTGAAGAAGGAGGAGACACTGAGTCAGATCAGACAGCAGTACCAGGCTGCGGTGAGGAGAGCCGACCACCTGGAAGGGCTGCTAGACCAGCAGCGCAAGCAGCTACTTGGTATTGCCAAATAGGTGGGAGCACCGTGCAATACTGCCAAAGATCATTGTTCTTTGGTACTGCCAGGAGTGGCCATTTTTCTGAGCATTTAGGTATAACCTTCTCCTTAGAAGGGCACAATTGTAGGAACGCCAGAAGTTGTGTCAGTGTTTGTAGGAGTAGGGAGGAGGTGGGCTAAAGGGGAACTTGCTAAGGGCAAGATAAAAGTGGTTTACTTGTCTCGTGTCCTGATAACACTATTGAGTGCTAAAATGTTTATTTACCCAAAGCTGTATTACATTTTCCGTCCAATATGTAATTATTCCATGTCATATACTGTATTTAACTCTTATTTTGGTATTATATATTTTATGTTATCTGACTTTATTTTATATTATATTTCGGATTAGGCCAAATAAAAATATATTGTCATTTTCCCGTCCCCAACTAAGAAGTTTGACTTGTCAGAATTGACACTCGGTTTATTATGATTGTTTCTGGGTAACAGTGGGATCGAAAGAGTACATATTTAGAACGTATTTTTTGTTCTATGTAAAAGAATGTATGTATTTCCTTATTACACATTCCGTTTATTGACCCGTGCAAACCTGCTATGATAAAAAAAACACCTGCCAATCTCTTTTTTAAACATGTTTATTTAAGACACATAATATCACCTTCGCAGTTCGCATGTAAGTGGTGCGGTTGGTATGGACCAAGACCTTTATGGTTAGACGATATCTTAAACAAGATACCTACAGCTTTACAGTAATTTGTTTTATTGTAATTGTTTTTTTTATAGTGAATATGTGTTTATCTTTATCAATAGCTGATAATCAGTGTACTTCTTATTGGACCTTTGAAATTCTTAGAGAGCAACAAAAATATTTGATTTAAGAGGTAGTATTAATGTATCAAATTCATTTAATTTTCTTTGAGTGCCAGAAATTCGATCGTATTTGCTGTGATGATAACTTTATCAGTATATTTTCAATGCAAGCTGTTGCTGGTTCTTAGAAAATTAAACGTTCGAAACGTTTATAACATACATTCCGTGTTTGCAGTGCAATAAATGTTGATTGATATTATATAATTTACACGTGGATATTTGACCAGTGTGTTGTGATATATATTTATTAATCTACAATAGCATGGTAGCAGGACCGTATTTACACATAAGCTGACCACGCAACAGCTTAGTGTTTCAGTTTACAGGGGCATTTCAGAATGTATTTCCTATTTGCGTATGCCTAATTTCTTTATGGACCTAATAATGGTTGTTCTATGAATATTGGACGCAAATTGCTCAGGGGAAAGGTCATTTTAATGATCAATTGGAATTAAAATGAGCTGCTAGCAAAAATCACACAAAACAAGCTGTCTACACCTGCTATATTCAAATACTATCTCCCTCGGGCATATATACCCCATGCGCCATTGCTCTGTTCATTAGGATGGGCGAGATATCGGTGAGCGATGCTGCGAGCAAAGTGAATTTTGAAGATCGGATTTTAGCATGCAAAAAATGCCGTGGCCTCGGCCGACTCCAATCCGAAAAAAATTACCGGCGACGTTTATTTTACCATGCCCACGTTGTAGGTTATCAATACAAGGTCTTCTTCATATCGTGTAGAAGATTGCCAGATTGTGTACTGACTGGTATAATATTACGTAGGGGGCATCTTACATGCAAGGTCTTCTTCCTAAGGGAAGTCTACGGATGGAATGTTATCATATAAATCTATGCTAGGGTAACTCCTCTCCATTTTAAATGCATAATTATTGCAAAATATTCTTCTTTTCGGGAGATATTGCGCATGCGCGAGCACCGTTTTATGCGTGTAGTATACGGTGTGATCGGTTCGCCCTTGCCTGCTACCCCGGGCCTGCTACCCAGGAGTCAGCACCAGAATACGCAGTAACACAGTCGTAACAACGTCAACCCAATCAACTTTACTAACATAAACATAAATGACCGTATCCTTCAATATTATAATGATAACACAAGTAGACTGCTCCGCGGATACAAATAAACAATACAGTCCGACGGCTACCCCGCGATATGTCACTCTGACAGACGCAGTCACCTCTCGTCTCCATGTCTCGGCGCCGTCTTCTCCCGCTTCAGTCTCCCAACGCCGCCTCCTCCCGTCACTATGGCCGTCGACATGGAGATCATGGTTATATATACTTCCGCAGTGCCTGGACGATGCTTACCACGCTCATGCTGCTCGGATTTGGGTCGTGTTTACAAATGTCAAAATAACCCAGTCACACTTTAATATATTATAGATATATGTATATTCTTCTAGTATTTTAAATAATCTGTCCGAATCATCACGTAGTAATGGCTAATATGGTAGAACATTTGCGCGCTCTGACCAAGTGCTGTCGGCGATTACTCGTGCATGACGTCACATCTGTCCTTGCAGACCGTCATAGCCACAGGCATTTGGAACGTTTCAATAGTAAAATGATGGTGAATATATACGAAATGTATTAACTACCAAAGGCTTAATGTTTCTCTACTCTCTTTCGCCTATTGTTTCCGATAATTTCCTGCAAATGCCGTTCAAATGCTCCTCTGCAACAGAAAAGTAGGCCTATACCGAACGAACGCCGTTGCGCACAAATAACAAGAATAAAGATAAGTAAGAATAACAAGAATAACACTCTCGAGAAAAACAATATTTTGCAAAAAATATGCATTTGAAATAAAGAGGAGTAGCATAACTTTATATGATAACATTCCATCGTAGACTTTGCATGTAAGGTGCCCGCTGCAGTCAGTACAAAATCTGGCTACGTTTTATGTTAGCGCATGCGCAATATCTCACCAGAGCAGTTATATTTTCTAATGAATATACATTTAGTATGGTTAGGGAGTATCTCAGCATAGATTTATGTAAAAAATTGTTCTCAGTAGAGCTGTTTTTTTAATTAGGAGAGCGCCATAGCCTGTAGGGTGCAACACTCCTACTTCTAAAGCTTCCGTCCTTCCCTTTGCCGCAACTGTCGCTCGCTCCGCCTCTTGCTTTATCTACCGCTTCTCAGCTATCTTCCCTGTCGCCTCTCATCAGCCCCTCGCCTCAGCCCTTCGCACCCCTCCTCAGCCCCTCGCCCCTCTCTCCCTCAGCTAGCTATATTATGCAGTTTTTTTCCAGTCCGTACTGAACGCCTGAAACGGTGCTCGCGCATGCGCGATATCTCCCGAGAAGAAAAACATTTTACAAAGGTTATGCATTTAAAATGGAGAGAAGTTATCCTAGCATCGATTTATATGATAACATTCTATCAGTAGACCTCACTTAAGAAATAGGAAGAAGACCTTGCATGTAAGGTGCCCGCTGCATATACCAGTCAGTACACGATCTGGCTGATTTAGTATGTTAGCGCATGCGCAATATCTCCCCAGAGCAGTTATATTTTGTAATGAATATGCATTTAATATGGTTAGGGGGTATCTCAGCATAGATTTATGTAATAAATTGTTATCAGTAGACCTGTGTCTATAATTAGGAGAGCACCCTAGCCTGTAGGGTGCAAAACTCCTACTTCAACCGCTCCAGTCCAACCCCTTGCCTCAATTATCGCTCGATGCACCTCCCTTCTTTTTCTAGTGTTTCTCAGCTATCTTGCCAGTTGCTTTTCCCCAGTCCTTCACCCCTCTCTCCCTCAGCTAGCTATATTATGCAGTTTTTTTCAGTCCGTACTGAACGCCTGAAACGGTGCTCGCGGATGCGCAATATATATCTCTTAAGAAGCAGAACATTTTGTAAAGTATATGCATTTAAAATGAAGATGAGTCATCCTATCATAGATTTATATGATATCATTCTATCAGTAGACCTCACTTAAGAAATAGGAAGAAGACCTTGCATGTAAGTTGTCCGCTGCATATACCTGTCAGTACACGATTTGGCTAAGTTAGCGTGTTAGCGCATGCGCAATATATGACCACACCAACAATATTTTGTAATGAATATGCATTTAAGATGGTTATGGGGTATCTCAGCATAGATTTATGTAATAAATTGTTATCAGTAGACCTGTGTCTATAATTAGGAGAGCGCCCTAGCCTGTAGGGTGCAATACTCCAACTTCAACCGCTCCGGTCTTACCCCTTGCCTGAATTATCGCTCGATACGCCTCCTTCTTTTTCTACTGTTTCTCAGCTATCTTGCCTGCCGCTTTTCCCCAGCCGTTCACCCCTCTCTCCCTCAGACTATATTATGGAGTTTTTTTTTCAGTCCGTACTACACGTATGAAACGGTGCTGGCGCATGCCCAATATCTCCCGAGAAGAATAATATTTTGCAAAGATTATACATTTAAAATGGAGAGGACTTACTCTACCATAGATTTCTATTATAACATTCTATCAGTAGACCTCACTTAAGAAATAGGAGGAAGACCGTGAATGTAAGGTGCTCGCTGCATATCCCAGCCAGTACACAATCTGGCTACGTTAGTATGTTAGCGTATGCGCAATATCTCACCAGAGCAGTTATATTTTGTAATGAATATGCATTTTTTTTTTATAGTTAGGGATATCTCAGCATAGATTTATATAATGAATTGTTATCAGTAGACCTGTGTTCATAATTAGTAGAGCGCCCTAGCCTGTAGGGTGCAAAACTCCTGCTTCATCCCCTCCCGTCCTACACCTTGGCTCCATTGTCCCTCGCTCCGCCTCCTTTTTTTTACCGCTTCTCAGCAATCTAACCTGCCGCCTTTCCTCAGTCCTCCACCCATCTCCCCCTCATATAGCTATATTATGCAGTTTTCTTCAGTCCATACTGAACACCTGAAACGGTGCTCGCGGATGCGCAATATCTCCTAAGAAGAAAAACATTTTGTAAAGTATATGCATTTAAAATGGAGAGGAGTCATCCTATCATAGATTTATACGATAACATTTTATCAGTAGACCTCACTTAAGAAATAGGCAGAAGACCTTGCATGTAAGATGCCCGCTGCATATACCTGTCAGTACACGATTTGGCTAAGTTAGCGTGTTAGCGCATGCGCAATATCTCACCACGCCAGCTATATTTTGTAATGAATATGCATTTAATATGGTTATGGGGTATCTCAGCATAGATTTATGTAATAAATTGTTATCAGTAGACTTGTGTCTTTAATTAGGAGAGCGCCCTAGCCTGTAGGGTGCAATACTCCAACTTCAACTGCTCCGGTCCGACCCCTTGCCTCAATTATCGCACGATACGCCTCCTTCTTTTTCTACCTCTCCTCAGCTATCTTGCCTGCCGCTTTTCCCCAGTCCTACAAACAGCTTCCTATACAAACACACAGCAGGAGAGTAAGGTTAGTTACCACACTGCTAGCTAATGCCTAGTAGGCCTCTCTCTAACACTAACCCTAATAGTAACCCTAACCCTAATTACAACACTCATCCTAACTACAACACTCACCCTAACCCTAACACTAAACCCTAACCCTATAACCCTAACCCTAACCCTAACCATAACTACATCACTAACACTAACCCTATATCCATATTACACTCACACTAACTCTAACCCTAACCCTAACCCTAACTCTAACCATAACACAGTTAAACCAATTCTAATCATAACATTAACATGTAAATAACGAAAGTAACTACGCACCATTTACCATAGCAATAATCATTACCAATGTTAGCTCCAAGAAACGGTCTTGCTAGGGTTAGAAGACCCTATAGCAATCGGTCGCACAGCCTCGTCGGGCTATACCAATGTATGTAATGTAAGCGTGCATTCAACAGTTGTCTAGCTGTCCTTTTCACTGTGTTGTATATAAAAAAGATCAGTTTCAAGGTGGGTGTATAAGGAGCAAGGGTTTAACCTGATACGTATAGTAGGAACAAAGTATGTGCACAGTTCAACCTCACCAGTCGACGCTGTCAGCGGATTTAAAACCACCGTGGGGGAATGCTAAATTGTCTGCAGGAAGTCGTGAACTTACAGTCTTACACAAGTGCAAACCTACAAATTCACGAACGCAAGCGCGCTCATGCACGCATGCATACACAACACACATGGGCTCAAATGCGCGCAGACATAAAATGTGTACCATGTACTGTTCATTGCATTAATTTGATTTTAGTTACTAATATAGTGTATACATCAGGTAGAATCCTTACTGCTAAGATTAGTACTATAGTAGCTACATATAGATCTAGGGTGGGCATGTGTGGATGTGAGTGCGTGCGTGTGTGCACATGATTATGTAAACACGTACACTTGCACTCTCTCCTTCTGAACAGTTTAGACGTGCTATTATGCTCCAGCTGAAGAGAAGATTCATTCCTACTTCGGCTACTGTGGCATAAATCGAAATGGAGAAATCTGTGTGTTTCTACTTTTCACGATCATCGACTGCCTGTGTGCAAAATGCGTGAACGTATGTGAAACATTTACTGTAGCAGTCGGCCACTCCGTTGATAATTTTTCCGGTGCTTACGTTTTCTGACACCGTGCGTATGCACTGCGAAGCCACTTTGAAGGGTGTCTTGTCTGCACCGGCCCACAGCGAATTGTTGTACTTCCGTCGCCTTAGGTTTGTATATAGGCGTCGGGCGAGAGGCCGCGCACCTCATGCAATGTTCTAAATCGATCGCACACTAGACCCATGTCCTTCCCGTTGAATTCGGCCACTGGCCTGGTGCCCCAATGTTCTCAGCAGTTTCTCGCATGCTCTTCTCACCAGGTGGGAGTACATTCATCGTGCTGAGGACACTCCGTACGCTCGCACGGCCCATGTCAGTCGAAATGAGACCCACCTGCAGACCGAGGTTTAGCGTTGTGGTTCTTCGTCTTCTGCCGGCCGGCCGAGGACGGCACTTCGTCATCAAGTTTGTGCTTTACCGACTTAGACTGCTTTTCTTTGCTCCTGTGTGCCATTGTCCCACGTGACGTCTTTGCCACGTGGGACTGTAACCGCGCGGCGTTCTCTCGGAACGACTTTTTAGTATGAGCACTATTGAAAACAAAGGTATTATGGTGTTTGTGGAAAATTTATTCTTTCAAATCATAGGTCAATCAGGGTATAGATGTGCTAGAAACGGCTAAGTTCCCTAAACTAGTTGTGCCTACTGCACTCTTCTGATTGTATTACTCGTTTGGTCACTTGGCGGTAGCTAAGGGGGGGCAATCAGGGGGCCATGGCCCCCTCTGCCTGCTGTTGAGCTTGCAAAAGAACAAAACAAAAATTTTCCTTGCTCTCACGCTGCTTCACCAGGCACTGCCACAATCTCCCTGTTACTTCATGCAATCTGCTGAACGAATCATTCTTCTAAAATGAGCATTTCAGTCTAAACTTTCGTCTCTACAATGAGCCCAGCACGATTTCTCTGCTCTCATTCTCCTTTTTGTGTCTGAACAGGGTAGTGGAATAGCCATTAATGCTAAACGAAATTCCTCAAAAGTGTTCTGCCTGCAAAATTCGACGAGAAAGGACTTGATTTTGGATTTTGATGATTTCTGCAAGCAGACATATAACATGACTATAGAAGTAAAGGAATGATAAATTCTTCTTTGCTCAGAATTTGTGTTGTTGCAAGTTGGCTTTGATTTGAATTCTTTATGGTTTCTGAAACTCTCTTTATCTGACATGTAAGAATTAAAGAAATGGACGAATGCTTTTTTAGTGAATAACTTTTGATATATTTCGAACGTTATTTGGACGTCCATTTTTGGAAGTCGCCACTCTCGGTGTTTACTTTCACAATCCTCGATGCAACACTATTTTTTAAGTAATTGTTCCTTATCTAGGGGATGGCAAAACAATTCCTCTTTCATTTCCTTTTTCTAGTTTGTCAATAGAGCGCTGTATTTGTGGCCACCCTACCTTATGTTTTTATATGGAAATCAAATTCAATATGGTTTTTTAGCTTCTTCATCAGCATGGAAAGACAAAATAACATTTTTTATAACGAACAAAATCGCTTAAATGTGATCCTTTAACGCTATTGTATTCTAATACGATGTCAATCTCTTTGTAATTTAATAATTGCATGTTTCTATTCCAGTGCCAGTTCCAAGAGCAAACTTACGCTGTTTCTTCCCGTAGGAGTCTTTATATTTCGCATGTTCATTCAATATGCCTCTGACTTTTTTTCAAAAATAAATTTACTTTTACTTTTATGATGAGGAACTTTGAACACGTTTTATGACGGTGAGGACCGTGCAACATTGCATGGTTACTGCTAACAACACAAATTCAAACTTAATTCCATATTCCGGTCGCAGTCGCTTGAATGAGGACAATCAGGGGCGTTGAGCTAGGGCGGGGACACGCAAGGATGGCCATGGACTCCTCTTGATCGGAGAGTTACAAAGAATTAACTGAGAGAAGGGGTCCCTGAATGGGATTGGTCTTAATACCTACTTTACCGTTACACCTATAATGAAAATGAATGCGCAAAAATTGCCATTTTGACTGCAGCATATTTTCAAAGGTACGCCTCACTGTGGGAGGGAACACTCCTCGCTCCGTCTTGAGGCATAATTGCCTTCATCGCTTGTCTTTGGTCGCTTTAACTCCTTTTCTGGCGGTCCTGAAAACACCTGGGCTTCGTACACCATTTATTCACTGGCTCTAGCTAAGGGTCACCAACTGGTCGTGTGCACCTCAAGTGCCTTCCGGCGCCACAGCCAGGGGCCATTCGTCACCACGTTTGATCGGATCGGGAGTGGAAAAAAATATAAAAGCGAGGAGGGGTGTATAAGGGATTAGCATATGGACCACTTCTCATGATAAGTTCACCCCCTTGTTAATACTGGGAATTTCAGTTGTGCAGAAAATTGCCATTTTCATGCACGAATTTTCATAAAATACTCCAATAGCCATTGTGAGGGGGGATAACCCCTCCACACCCTACCCCCCTCCGGTCGCTTCGCTCTCGCCTTGGGCCCCCCTGTTTCCATTGCTGTTCTACCGCCACTGCAGACATGATGTTTGTCACGGAATCTTGCGTCGGATGTTAACTCGGTTGATCTTGCACGTCGCTCTGTAGTATTACTGCTACGTTAGGGTTGAGAGGAGAGAGATAGAGAGGGACGCAACGAGAGAGAAGATAGAGAGAGGGAGATCGAGAGCGATCGAGCAGGAGAGTGTGGCGAGGGGAGAGAGAGGAGCGGAGCAGTACGAGAGAGAGACTAGAGTACGAGAGAGAGAGAGCAGAAAGGAGAGATGATCCGAGATGAGAGAGAGAGAGCGAGAGAGAGAGACGGCGCAGCCCTCGGAGGAGCTGAGAGATGAGAGCGCCACGAGAGACGGTCCGGGTCGAGGGTAGAGAGACGATATGAGGAGAGAGAGCATACTGAGAGTACGGGACGAGAGATGTAACTGGACCCGAAGAAGAGACGTGATGAGAGACGAGGAGAGAGGAGAGGATCGAGAAGAGACACCACGAGCGATGGAGGGAGAGGAGGAGACTCGGAGAATGGGAGAGACCGCAGAGACGAGAGCACGAGAGAGCAAGAGAGAGAGATAGATAGCGAGAGAGAGAGAGAGAGGAGGAAGACGTGAGAGAGAGAGTCAGACGACGAGGAGGAGGAGAGAGACGATGAGCCCGAGCAGCATGAGGACGACGATGAGAGAGAAGAGAGAGAGAGACGATGTGCGGAGAGAGAGAGAGGAGAGATGTTGAGAGCGGACGAGGAGCGAGAGAGAGCACGAGCGAAAGATGAGGCGTACGAGGAGGAGTCGGGGGGGGGAGGTGGGGGACGACGGGATCATATCGCTAAGCTAGGCTGTCCGCCACTGTCCGCTTACTGGCTTGAGTCAAGTAGAGTGGCTGCGCCGTCGTGTGCCTAACCTCTCTATTAGTGCACCACACTGACCACCCTGATCTCTGCACTTCGCACCGGTCTCGATCTCTCACTTCATCACCGTGTCTGATGAACTTGTGTGCCAGCGCGTTTTACACTGAGGACTGGCGAGTTGGCTGCCGACTGCGATCGAGCGGGTCAGCGGTCGCATGACGCGGCGAGCGTACGCGCTGGGGCGTTTCGGAATATAGGGTTAGGGTATCTCCTACTCAAGTACACCCGCTACCTAATCTATCATATATATATAGGGTTAGCCTCGCGGCCGGTTATCCTTAGCACTCATTATTTCTTTATACTAAATGATTAGGTGTTAGGGTATATATTTATACTATAATAGTATGTATAGGGTTAGGGTATAATAGTATATATATATAATAGGTTAGTGGTATATACTATATATATATATACCTCTGAGTGTACTATATATACCCCAACCCTATATATAATATATATATTAATAAGCATTACTATATATACTACTTATAGTTTCTCCTAACTACTATAGATTTCTACTACTTATATACGATATATATATATACCCTACACGCCACGCGCTCTGTAACGTTGGTATGTGTTGTGGTTGGTCCGGTTAGGGGTTCGGCGGTTGTGGTCGGGGTATAGTCGGTGAGGGGGTATATATATTTATATTATACCCTACCCTTTATCTCACTATATATCCTAACCTAATATTATAATCTAATATATACGGTATATATAGCTTGAGCTTCACCAGCGCTCCATACCGACGGCGTGCGGCTTAGCTCTCATCCCCTCTGAGTACCGTCACTTAGTTCGTGCTAAG